>NC_056732.1:1479561357-1479701357 GCF_019279795.1 Protopterus annectens
TCACAAAGGTTCTTTTGAAAGTCAAAAAGGAGAAACCTCGAATGATTCTCATAGCCCCAGACTGGCCACGCCAGCACTGGTACCCGCTATTGAAGAATATGGCTCACAGTCCACCATGGATATTGCCTGAAATACCTCATTTGCTCACACAGCAAGACAAGCAGATTCTACACAGCCAGATCAAAACCATAAACCTGGCTGCATGGCAAATCAATTAAGCAGCCAACCAGCCCCTCTTTCACAAGCAGTACTGGATGTTATTCTAGAAGCCAGGAGGCCAAGCACCAGGAAGGCTTACTCGGACAAATGGAAAAGGTTTTCTGCTTGGAACCAAGCTAAAGGCCTGGATACAACTCAGCCTCATATGCCTCACATTCTGCAGTATTTAGCTGAGATGTTGCATAAAGGACTTTCCTTCTCCTCTATTAAAATCCATGCTTCAGCTATTTCAGCTCACTACGACACGAATCTGCCTTTATTTTCAAATCCACTCCTAAGGCAGTTCCTCAGAGGGGCAAAAAACATTAGACCACCAAGAAGAGCTCCTACACCTACATGGGGCCTCAACTTTGTTCTGGAAAAACTAACATTACTTCCCTTTGAACCAGCTTTTTCTGCAGACCTTCAGTTCCTATCTTGGAAGACTGCCCTGCTCCTGGCAATAACTTCTGCTAGGAGAGTTTCAGAATTGCAGGCACTTATGGCAGTGGAACCTTTCCTCATTTTTCATCAGGACAGAGTTTCTCTACGAACTAATCCTTCCTTCATGCCTAAGGTGGTTTCCAGCGTAGCTTTAAATCAAACCATCCATCTACCCACTTTCTTCCCCAACCCACAGAACAAAGGGAGAGACTCCTACATTCCTTGGACATTCACAGGCAGCTTCGATATTACTTGGATAAAACTAAAGCTTTCAGAAAAACTGACCAGCTCTTTGTTTCCTATGCTACAGCTTCTCAAGGGAGGGCCATTTCCAAACCATTTCTAAATGGATAGGCCATTGCATACGATTCTGCTATACCCATCATGGGAAACCAGTTCCTCCTACCATTAGATCCCACTCTACCAGGGCAACAGCTACCTCTACAGCCTTTCTCAGGGGGGTTCCTACCAAGGAAATTTTAGAAGCTGCAACTTGGAGTTCTGTACACACCTTCACCAAACACTATCACCTACCTCTTTATTCTAAGTCCAGGGCAGGCTTCGCCACTGCAGTTCTGCAGGGACTCATTGCCTCCTCTAACCCTCTATAATGCCTCCACCCTACCTTAGCTTTGAGACTCAACCCAAGTGTGATGACTGCAGCAGGGTAACACGATGAACATAGTACAGTTTTGTACCTACCATAAATGTAGATGTTCGAGTGTTCACCCTGCTGCAGTCCAGGTTACCCTCCCTCCAACCCCTCTGATCTACTGGCTAAACCTATGCTATGCCTTACTGATGTATTTGCTTATAGCTGAAGGGTTTTTGTGTCTGTACAGTGTTCTCACTTTTTGGTACTGATTTGGATCACCCTTTTGGGGGCACCTGACATCTGGGGCAAGAAAAACTGAAGAAAATGGTGTCTGTTGCAGTATATGTACCCCTGGTGCACTGACGTCAGGGATGAGATGACAGCAACCGACATCGGACCAAGACTTTGGAAATCCGTCCGACTGCGGGACCGCCTGACGACAGGATAACCCAAGTGTGATGACTGCAGCAGGGTGAACACTCGAACATCTACGTTTATGGTAGGTACAAAACTGTACTTTCCCCATTCCCGAGTGGGGAGGGTTTTTTAATTAAAAATGTTCACGGTGCCAAAGAAAGGACATTTTTGGTGACCAATTCTGGATCTTTGTTCTCTAAACCCATGTGTGATGGTGCCGGAATTCAAAATGGTGTCACTACACAACCCTGCTGCTACCTTTTCCTGTTTCATGTCTCCTTACACCACCAGACTTAAAAGGTGCTTATCGCCTCTCTTCATCCAGAGTTCAGACTTTTCTTAAGGTTTTCTGTCTAGATTACGTTGTTATTTTTTTGCCTTACCCTTTGAATTATCCCCTGCACCAAGAATATTCAGTGTCTAGCTCCAGTTATATCTTATTACAGGGCCACAAGGTATCCACATTTTTCCACATTTAAACTACTTGCTTATTTTTTCAGAATTCTTTTCAAAGTGTCAGGAGTCTGTCTCTTGAGTGAGAGATCTCTTATACAAGCTGGGTTCCAAGAAAATATTCAGAAGTCTTAACTCTAACACATGATTTTGTTCCCGAACACCTTATTACAAAGAGCTTTTCTTCCGCAGGAAGAAATAGATTTTTATCTAGATCTTTTTCTAAGGATTTCCACTCTAACTTCAGTCACTGTGAGGGAATACCTCATGATTTTGGGTCTTATGGCATCTGTGATTCTCATGAAATCCCTAGTAATACTCCACATGAAAAATATACATTGGTATTTGAAATCTGTTTGGTATCAACATCCTTTATCTTTTCAAATCCCAGTACTGCGGCTTGTCAAATGACAAATCTTTTGGTGGAGACAGCAGATATGCTTAAATCCAGTTCTTGCCTTCTTCCCCCCTACTCCAGAGCGGTCAGTCACCACAGATGCTTTGGACATTGCTTGTGGAGCAGTTTTCAGGAGGAATAAAAGTGCTAGGATGTCAAGACATCAAGAAGAGATGCAAGCACTTAACTATATCAGGAGATATATCCGCTGATCGTGGCATTCAACTCTTTGAACAATGTTTGGTCCCAGAGACCTCTTCATGTGGTTACAGACAATACCACAGTCATATAGTACCACTGCAAGGAAGGGGTAACCAGGTCATATTCCCTTTGCCGACATGACATGTTTGCTTGAGATACAGTTTCACAGAATAATGGCACTCTTATAGCATTTTACATTCCATCAGAACAAAATTGCGAGACAGACAAGCTGAGCAAGACCAGGTGACACCCTTACAAATCAAAACTAGATTGGGGATCTTCCATTATTTGATCCATCTGTGGAAAGTTCCTCAAGTAGTATTCTCTGCCTCCTCTAAACAGTCAGCTGGCAAGATTCTGCAAAGAAAACAGGTATGTTTTCTTTTCCTTAAACAGGAAATCTTCTGTATGCTTTTCCACCATTTCCATTAATATCCAGGGTAATTCTGAAGATGCAGAAGGATTCCCCAAGATCATTGTAGTGACTTCATTCCGGCCCAGGCAACTGTGGTTCTCCCTTTTTAAATGGCCAGGAGCAGTTACCACAGGCTTCTTTACAGAGTGGTTATACTCACGCAATAATAGATTGACTGCTTGAATGATAGGGTATTAATTCCTTTTAGGCATTTGTTTACTGAGGATGTGCAGCAGATATTAATGGATGCAAGGTCTGCTTCCAGAAGATTACATATCAGCAAATAGAAAAGGTTTTCTAGTCGGTGCTGACAACATAACCCGCATCCATTCAGGGCTAGTGGTTCTCTAGTTCTGTAATATTTGTGAGTTACTCTTCTGTGGCCTTCCTTATTCCTCTTAACAATTTATCTGCCATTTCAGCATGTCTGCCCACGGATCCTTTTGTTTCAATGCAGCCTCTTGTCAAAATGTTCTTTTGAATAGCAGGCCTTTAAGAAAACTGGTGGATCCTCCCTCGTACCTCAGTTTTGTGTTGGAGAACCTAACCTTTGATGTTAAGTTCTCAATCTCACCTTCGTTCTTGCTGGTTGGGTTCTTAGCCGATCCTCTGCTCTGACTCGGCCATCTTCTATAGCTCGAGAGCTGTTTACTGGCTCGAGGCTACCCCTTATCCCAAGATGCCTAGCGCTAGCTACCCAGATCTCGTTTGCCGCTTCAGCTGCGAGGTTCCTGGATACTGGCTCTGGCTCGTATAACTTTGTTTTATTAGCTTTCTTCTCTGATAATACTACCTTTTTCTTATGTTATTTGTTAGTGATATATAGTACTTCTAGTTGAATTAGAGCGTTTCCGTTTCCCTTAGAACTCGTTTAAATTAGAGAGTTCTCCCCACCCCTCCCCCACCTCTTCCCCCTATTCGTAGGTTACCGTTTAAGTTGAAGGTTCCTACTTATAAAAAAAAAATAGATACATTTCTTGTTAGTATTTTATTGTTTGTGTAGTGTTAATGCTAGTCTTCTTAGTTTAGACTTTTACAAAGGTAGTCACTTTAGCAGTATTTTATAGTTTAGAGTGGTTTTGTGTTTTTTGTACATTGTCAAAAGATCCCAAGGTTTCGGGATTCAAGAAGTGTGACTCATGTTGTCAGAAAATGTCTCTGACAGATGGGCACACTTCTTGCGTCTACTGCTTAGGCGCAGTACACCTGCAATACTCTTGTTCTGTATGCCATGCATTCAGCCCAAGAGTTCTGCAGGAGCGCATAAATAAACTTGTATTGAGGGGCCTTCTTAAGCCTCAGGATTCACCAGCTAAGGCTCAGCTGGTGAAGTCTCCTAAACCAGCCAAATTGTCGGCTCCCAGCTCGGAGCCATCCTTGGCCCAAGACTTGTCTACTTCTTCGGTTTCAGCTGGAGCCGAGGAGACTGCCTCCTCGTCTGCTCAACCAGTACCCTCGGAGCTGACAAGGACTCAAAAGAGACCAAGGTCCCCTTTGTTGGAGTCCATACACTCTTCTCCTCTGTCCCCCCTTTTACAAAGTGACCGTAGTCCTAGATTTTCCCACTCTTCTTGGTCCTCTAGGCTTTTGGACCATGATGTGGAGAGAGTGGTCAGTAGGTTGAAGTCGCAGGCACTCGCCAAAATGTTGTCCAGCCCTCCTCAACAGGTGTCTGCTCCGTCCGTTTCCATTGATATTCCTCCTCCGACTCCTTTGAGCTCGGAGCCGGAGTTTGTTGGGGAACTATTTCTTATGGATCCGTCGTCTGCTCCGATCCCTTCGATGGTACCTTCCCTCGAGGGATCTAGGCGCCGAGACTCACTCGTTGGCTCCGAGGGGGCAAGTGGCATCGGACCCTTGTCCGACCCCGTTCTCCCTCTCGGAGCATCGGCGCAGGTGAGCTTGGCTCTTACATCGGCCTCGGAGAAGTCTCCCTTGGTGTGGAGGAGGATTCCGGTTTCACCGGAGCCGCCTTTGCATCGTGGCAGGGATGCCTTTGATGTCATGAGGAGTGTGTTGGCCTCTGACCCAGCCTCACCTTAGGCCCCACCAGCTCCGTCCCCTGTGGTGCCTGCGTCAACCTCTGTCGCTCCTCCAGACCCCAAGCGTGGGGAACCAACGCTCCAGGGCACCCCATTCATTCGGTGTTTCCTCTTTTTCTGAGGCCTCCCGTGATCATTCAGAGGAGCCCCCCCCCCCCGGAGGAAGTGCAAGAAGGAAGGACATCGACTCCCCCCGAGTCTGTCGCTTCGGATACGGAATTGGATGAGTCGGAAGGGTCCCCGAGATCTCCCTCTGAGGATGTTTCCTTTGCGGACATCCTAGAAATCCTTAAGCAGAGGGGGAACTGGAATACCCTAGCCCCTACCGAGGGCGAATCTGTATTTCTGGATGCGTTTGGTTCCCGACCCTCCACCTCCTGGGTTTCTCCGCCCTTCGATCCACTAATGGTGGTGGCTCGAAGGGCTTGGTCAGCCCCTGATACAGTGGAACCAACCCCGAGGAGACAGGTCAAGTTTATTACTGCTCCCCCTGACAAGCAGTTCCTCACTAAGGGTGTTCCTGTGGATGCCATGGTGGTAGCAGCAGCCACTAAAAAGGAATTGGTGGAAACTTCTTCCTCCGTCCATCCTCCTAACAAGGAGTCCAGGACCATGGACAGATATGGGAAGTGAATGTTTGCTTCAGCGACCTTTTCCTTAGGTCTCTGAATTACTTATGCCATTTCACCAGGCTTCAGAGGGATCTCCTGAAAGAGCTTGGAGATACCCTACAGGATCCATCAGCTCAAGGGGCTTAGGCTAAAGTGTCCTCTCAGCTGGCAACCCTTAACTCAGTAGTCAACTCCTCCATGAGGCTCATTTCTTATGCAGCCGATGGGGCGAGTTGAGCCGCAGGAACAGGCGTGGCACTTCGGAGACATGCATGGATGCGGCTGTGTAATTTTGCGGAACCCTTCAGAGCGTCATTCACCAACACTCACTTTGACGGTTCCTTTCTTTTTGGACCACAGGTGAGACACTTACTAGGTGTGAGCAGGAAGGCAAGACTCTCTCTGCCGTAGGAGTCCGTTTTTCCACCCCCTCTAGACTATAACCTAAGGGTCAGAAGAGTGGAAAGATGTGGTTTCGAAAATCCCAGTGATCTTTGCCTGACACACGTAGTGATTTTTTCTCCAGAGTCAGAGGAGGAAATAACAATAGTAACAGACGCCACCCTCGTGACAGAGAGGGGTCCGCAGAACCAGGGTAGTAAAGAATCCCTCTCTGACAAGCCCTTCTAACATCCCTGAGGGATTGCCTGACTGTCCGTCTCTGGAGGCAGTCGGGGGAAGACTTTCATTGTACCCAAAAGCCTGTCTCAGCATAACGCAAGAGAAATGGGTACATTCAATAATATCCAGAGGTTACAGAATTCCATTCACTCAGCCCCCTTTACTGTCATGCAAGTCCCTCCCAGATGTTTCACCCAATCTGAGGGATCAAGCAGTTATAGAAGTGTCAAAACTGCTCGAAAAAGAGTCATCCTGGAAGTCCCAACAGACCAACATGGATCTGGAACTTACTCAAGGTTCTTTTTGGTACCAAAAAAGACGGGACTGGAGACCTATTTTAGATCTCAGCAGACTGAACAAGTCTGTTCAGAGAACAAAGTTTCAGATGGTCATGCTACAGTCCATTCTACCCTTTTTGGGTCAGGACAATTGGATGTCCTCTATAGATCTTCAGGATGCGTACTATCACATCAAAATGGACAGGCACTCCAGGAGATTCCTTCGCTTCCGGCTGGGAGCCAGTCATTACCAGTTCAGAGCTCTGCCCTTTGGTCTCACCACAGCCCCCAGGGTGTTCATATGTATGGCAGTGGTCACGGCTCACCTGAGACGTCAGGGATTCCAGGTGTTTCCATATCTAGACGACTGGCTCCTTACTGCTACTCCCAGGCATCAGCTCCTTCAAGCCAGGGACTATACAATTTCAATTTGCTCCCAACTAGGCATCACCATAAATTTTGAAAAATCTGCCTTGTTGCCTTGTCAGTCTATTACTTGTATAGGAGCATACTTAAATACAAGAAGCATGTTCGCAAAGCTACCTTCGGACAGGGTGTCCACAATTCGCCAGCAAGTTAAGTCCTCATGCAATGCAAGAAGGGTACAAGTCAGGTACGTCCTTCAAACTCTAGGTTCTATGGCAGTGGCAATTCTCATGATACCCCTGGCCCGCTTTCACATGAGAATCCTGCAGTAGCTTCTATTCACACAGTGGTCCTTCCAGCAGCTCCCCATGTCTCACATGATCATGATTACAGAAGCATGCAAAAGGCACCTTTCCTGGTGGATGGTCTCCCCATTAGTGTCTCAGGGCAGACCCTTAATTCAGCCCCCTCCAGTTGCCACAGTGACCACAGACGCCTCCCTGATAGGGTGGGGGGGGCATTATCAGGGCAGGACAGTCCAAGGCACTTGGCAGCCTCACGAGTACCATCTGCATATCAATGTCTTGGAAATGAGAGCCGTGCTCTTAGCGTTGCAAGCTTTTCAGGACTCTCTCCCTTCTGGGACCATTGCAATTCAAACGGAAAACATGTCAGTAGTGTGGTACATCAACAAGCAGGGCGGGACCAGGTCCTACCCCCTATGTCGAGAAGCGCTCAGACTCTGGCAATGGGCGATTTCTTCCCAACGATTTCTGTTTATGACTCACATCCTTGGGAGGTCCAACGTCATAGCGGACAGGCTCAGCCGAGCTATTCTCATGCCTCACGAGTGGTCTCTGAATCAAATGGTTGCGGATCTGATCTTCAGCAAATGGGGACAGCCTTGCTGCGACCTTTTTGCCACCCCCTTCAACACCAAATGCAGCAACTACTTCTCCCTTCTTCCGCTTCCTGGTCACTCTCCCAGAGACGCTCTGGTCCACGATTGGCCTCGGGGACTTATTTATGCATTCTCTCCATTTCCCCTGATACCGAAACTCATACAGAAAGCAATGTCGTTGGGTTGCAGAATGATCCTCATTGCCCCATACTGGCCTCGACAGATATGGTTCCCATTCCTGCACCGCTACCTTCTCGAGCAGCCTTGGACTCTGGACCCATTCCAGACCTACTGATTCATCAATCAGGCGGGCTTCATCATTCACTTCAAGCACTCCAGCTCATAGCTTGGTTGCTCCACTTCCAGCCTTAGCCAGACTTCCCAGCATTTCCCCGGCCATTCGCAATATTGTCTCCTCCCATAAGTCTACCACTAGAAGGACCTATGCCAGCAAATGGAAACGTTTTTTTTGTTGGGCAGAGGTTAGGAACATAGACCCCTTCACAGCCCCTATCCACGAAATCTTGGAGTTCCTATCAGAACTCTTTCATTCAGGGTCCACCTCTGCTACAATCAGGGTTCAATTAGCGGCCATTTCAAATGTTCATGTTGGTTGTTCCAGTGCAAACATTATGTCTCATAAGCTATGCAAAGCCTTTTTAAGAGGGGCAACTCTTCTTAGACCCCCAGTGAGAGATCCCCCTCCTCCTTGGGACCTTAATTTGGTACTAACCTCTTTGATTATGCCCCCTTTTGAACCAGCAGCGTCCTGCTCCATGAAGTTTCTATCTTGGAAAACCCTCTTTCTGGTAGCTATTACTTCAGCCAGACGTGTCTCTGAACTTCAGGCTCTATGCGTCCGTCCTCCATACTTAGTATTCCATAAGGACAGGGTTGCTCTGTGGACTAATCCCTCTGCTCAGAAAATAATTTGAACCAGTCTATAGACCTACCTGTGTTTTTTCCTAACCATACCAACAAGGCAGAATACAAGTTACATCAACTGGATGTCCATAGACAATTGCGTTTCTACCTGCATAGGACGAAGGAAATTAGGAAGTCGGCCCAACTCTTCCTTTCCTATGCTCGGGGTAAACAAGGTCTCCCAGTTTCCAAAGTGACCTTATCCAGGAGGTTGTCTCGCATCATTACCTTTATCTATCAACTAAAGAACAAAGATTTGCCAGTCAAACCGAAAGGTCATTCTACCAGGGCCTTAGCCACCTCTGTAGCCTTCCAGTCTAGGTTGCCCATGGACTCTATCTGTGCTGCTGCTACGTGGGCAAATCCCCATACTTTTATTTGTCATTACAAGTTGGATTTGGTCTCCAGGAGTAGAGCTAACTTTGGTTCCACTGTTCTGAGGAGTCTGTTCCAATGAGCCACCCAGGATTGTAGGTGCAAGGGACGCTGTCCCAACCAGCAAGTACGAAGGCGAGATTGACAACTTAGCATAAAGAAGTTATGTACCTACCGTAAAGTTCATGTTAGTTGTCTTCATCTCGCCTTCCTTCTTGCATCCCCCCCCCATCCCCCTGTCCTTTTGGACCGAGAGGAGTTCAGGTTTCACTGGCTGAGTGTTCTCTGGTTTGTTTCCTCTACTGACTTCGACAGTAGGACAGGTGTGCTTAACCCTTTGATTGGAGGGGTTCTTTCTATAGCCATGTCTGGTGTTAGCTATTCCAGACGAGATCTGGGTAGCTAACGCTAGGCATCTTGGGAAAAGGGGTAGCCTCGAGCCAGTATACGGCTCTCGAGCTATAGAAGATGGCCGAGTCGGAGCCGAGGATCTGCTCCGAACCCAACCAGCAAGAAGGAAGGCGAGATGGAGACTACTAACATGGAACGTTGTGGTAGGTACATAACTTCTATTTCCATTTGAGCCAGATAATCTGTCTGACTTGAGGTTTCTAACTTGGAAAACGGCTGCATTGATTTCTGTTACCTCTCCAGTAAGGGTATCTTTGAGTTGCAAGCTTGTATGATGCATCAACCCCATTTAATTTTCCATAGGGAAAGGGTTTCTTTCTTTAGGCATAAAAGGATTGTTTCTCAAAGTGGTGTCCAAGTTTACCTTAAGCCAAATTGTACATCACCCCATTTTCTTTTCTGAACCTAAAAATGAGTGAGAGAGGATAATCTATACCTTGGATGCATAAGGTGAAATTGTTTCTCTGTGCATTAGTGTTCTTTTGTTTTACTTAGCTGCTTGGTTTTATTGATTGATTTATTCTATTTATTAAAGTTCTAGTTTGTGGATTCCGTACCTTTTTTCTTAAAATATCTTGGCTGTCAACAGACAACTCTGATACTATCTTGACAGAACTAAATGTTTTAGATTTTCAGATCAGTTTATTCCTTGCAAAGATAAGAAAGTGCAAATACCCACCATTACAAAACTAAACCAGATAGGGTCAAGGCCTACTGTACCAGGGCTGTGCTTCATCTATAGCTTTTTGGTAAGGGTTGAAGTCTAGAATTATTCTACAAATTGCTACTTGGTCTTCTGTACATACTTTTACAAAGCTCTATAAGCTCGACTCTTTCTCTAGGTACAGATCAAGTTTTGCTAGGATCATTCTCCAGGGACTCGTGGCCTTTTCTCCTTCTACCTGAAGAGCCTGGTCTGCAAGGCCATGGAATGCATCATCCTGGAGCTTATAAACAGACATAGGTAACCTCCAAACTCTGGACCCCACTCAGTTTGGGTTTGTAAAAGGTAGATCATGTCACCTAAACCTGACTGACTTCTTTGAAGCAGTCACCAGAGCCGTAGATGAGTGTAAGGTGGTGGCCACAGCCTATCTTGACCTTGCCAAGGCTTTCAACACCATCCTCCACTCTGGTATTATAAATAAATTCACTGGACTAGGCATAAATCCATATGTCACAAGATGGTTGGCCAACTGGCTCACTGACAGAACCCACACAGTGAAAGTAGCCAACTCCAAATCCGACTTCAGACCAATGTCAAGCTGAGTGCCACAGGGGTTCAGTCCTGGGTTCTCTCCTGTTCGGTATGTACTTCTCTGAAGTCCAGGCTAATACAGCTGATCTCTGACTAATGAAAGTCGCAGATGAATGTAAACTAGGATCCATAATAGATTCGCGTAAGGATCTGGACATTCTACAAAGTGGCCTCACTGAGAAAAACACTGTACCTATGAACTATCACATAGGCAGTAGCCTACTAAACACTGAAAGTTTGATAAGAGACCTTGGAACACAGGTGGACAGTAGTCTCTCCTTTGATAATCACATCGTCACAATAGTCAAGAAGTCTTTCTAGGTGGCACACCTCATCACAAAGGGTTCTCCTCCAGAAAAAGAGAGGTCATCATTCCTCTCTACTCATCCCTCATCAGACCCATTATAGAGTACAGTAGAGTAGTTTGGCATGTACCTCGCAAGACATCTACAACAACTAGAAAGTCTACAGAAATACCCTCACTAGGAGGATTACCAGCCTCAAACAGATGCCATACGCAGACCAACTCAAAAAACTCCAGCTCTACTCCGTCGCATATCGCCTACTCAGAGGCAACCTCTGCCTAAACATGAAGTCATGTCTAACCCAGATCTGATTGACATGCTACACTTAAAGAAATCCCAATCTCTCCAAGCCACACGCTCCAAGAACCTAAACCTTGTTACCTCAATAAACAGAACATGCTGGAGGGATAGATTCCTGTCCCAGAGACTTACCATGCTTTAGAACAGGCTACCCATTCATGTCAAGCAGAGCTCCTCGTTATCCCACTTTAAGAGGAATCTTGACAGTTGGATGGGAAACAGGAAATTCACCCCAGGGATCACTGCAGGGGCACAGGAAAATAATTTTCTTGGGTGGCAAAAGCCAGGGAACCTCGTTTGGCTAGGCTTATATGGGCCCTAGGGCCGATAGCCTAGTACATACTTATGAACCTACCTCTCCGATGTAATTAGCTTAGGCAATCTGCTATTTAGCTAAGACTGCCAATGAACAGTGATCAGTATGATGAACACAGTACAGTTGTGTAAGAAAAACCTATCATAACAGTAGATGTTCGGATGATCACTAGTCCAGTAGCTGCTACTCCCCCCCCCCCTTGTTTTTTTGGGCGGGGTCAGTAAGTTCGAGTTGACTGACTTGGTGCTTCAAATGTGTTTTGAAAAGTGGCTGGCTTTTTTATTTTTAGCAGGATGTAATCCTATATAAGATACTAATCCATCTTCTCAGGCCTTATGTCTGGGGACCCCCATGGTAGTTGGATCTTGGAGAAGAGCCTCTGCCTCACCCAGATTTCTCAAATCTCAGACTTAACTACATGGATCTGATGTTGTCCTTTTCATTCACCTCACTGATGGGTCTCTGATCTGATATCGGATCCCACTCATCCACTTTCCTAGACTTGTATATCTGAGTCTCGAGCTCTTCCTTCTACTCTTAATGCCCCATACCTTCCTCAGCTCCCCAGAACTTGTTTGCTGCACATTGCATCCAGACATGGTTTCCGTTTCAAGCTAGTTTGTTTTGTTTGGCAATAAATAGTTATATAAGTTTTTCTTTCTGTCTCTCTCTCTATATATATATATATATATATATATATATATATATATATATATGTGTGTGTGTGTGTGTGTGTGTGTGTGTGTATTTTTTTTTCTTCAACTTCTTTATTTTATTTATTTTTATTTTTTTATTTTTTATTTTATTTTACATTTGTTAACCGGGCTAGTCTAACTGGATATATTTCCATTTTCAGTAGAGGCCCGGGGAGAAAAGCTCCACATAGGTATAAACACAGTTACATAATATACAAAAAATGAACGTGGTAAGAAAGGGAAAGGAGGGGGGATATGCAAATATGCAGGAAGACATCATAGGATTTAATATTCACATATCATAGCATGATAGGATACCTCATTCTCACACAATAAAAATAAAGTTTAAACTTATTTCACGTTATTTTATAGGAAGGTTATATAAGGAGAGTAAAAGAGAGAAGAGAAATCTACAGAAAAGAAAAATCTATACTTTCAGTGAAAGATAAAGCAACTAAAGGAGGAGAAGGATATTAGAGAGTTAATGCTTATCAAGTGATGGTCATACAGCTAGTAGAAGAAAAGGAGGAGGAAGGAGAGGGAGAGGGAGGAGTAGAGGTGGTTATAGGGAGATTTAGTCGGGGTTACAGCAGGGACATAACCATTGATTTTTAAGGTAGGTTCTGAGTTTTGTTTGAACAGAATAGGAGTTGGAATAGAAGTAAGTTCAGTAGGAAGTTGATTCCAGTGTTTGCCAAGGGCGTTAGAGAAGAGGGAGTCACCAGCAAGGTTGTTGGATTTAGTTAAAGTTACTAGTAGTTTACTGGAGGAACGAAGTGAGTTCAGGTTAGAGTAGGGGGTCAAAAGTTTGGAAAGTGCAGGAGTGTTATTAGGTTGGTAGAGAGCTCTATGGACAAAGGAGAGTTGGGAAAGTAGCAACATATTTTCTAATTCAAGCCAGTGAAGTTGTTGAAGGCTCATGCAGTGGTGTGTTCTAAATTGATTACCAGTCACAAATCTAGCAATACTATTATATGTGTTAGCCAATTTTGAGAGATTGTTTTTCTTCAGGTTAGTGTAAATTGGTGAGGCGTAGAGAAGAGTTGAAATAAGGTGAGAGTGGGCAAGAGTAGCTTTGGCTGCAGGGGTTAAGAATGTTCTAATTCTGTATAGGGAGCCCAGTTTTCTGTTTACAGTTTTAATGGTATTATTGATGTGACAATCATAGGTAAGGTTGTTGTCAATCATGACACCTAGCAGTTTGGTAGTGGAGTCAGCTGATATGAGGGTACCATTAATAGATGAGATAGAGAAATCTAAAGTGGGGGATCTAGTAGTTGGTTTAAAGAGGAGGAGTTTTGTTTTTTTAGCATTTAAGAGTAGGCAGCGTTTTAAGAACCAAGCTTCTACTGTGTGGAATACATTTTGAGTAATAGTTTGTAGCTCAGGAATGTTTTTAGCTGAGCAAATGAGAGTGGAGTCATCAGCGTATTGTATGCAAGTAGCTTGTGGAATAGCTGATTGTAGGTCATTTATAAAAAGGGAGAAAAGGAGAGGCCCAAGAATGGAGCCTTGTGGGACACCAAGAGAAATTGGAAGGAGAGAGGAGAGTTTGTTTTCCCAGAGGACTGCCTGTTTCCTGTTAGTGAGATAGGAAGTAAACCAAAGGATAGCTTTAGGTTCTAAAGCAAGAGATTCTAGGATTTTTATGAGGAGGGGGTGGTTAACCATGTCAAAGGCTTTGGACAGGTCAATAAAGAGTGCAGAGGAAAGAATGTTATTGCGGTTTGTGTTTATGAAGTCAGTAAAGGAAAGAAGAGCAGTGGTAGTACTGTGAAAAGGCCTGAAGCCGTGTTGACAGGGAGTTAGAATGTTATTTTTAGTTAAGTAGTTCATTAGTTGGTAGTGGACACATTTTTCCATGATTTTAGCTAGGGGAGATAAGAGTGCTATATGCCTGTAATTAGAGTATTCATTGGAGTTACCTCCTTTATGTAGGGGTATAATGTGTGAGATCTTCCAGATGTCAGGTATGATACCTTCATTAATTGTTCTATTGATAAGGATGGATATGGGATAGGCTATAACCTTAGCTGCTTTTTGGAGGTATTCAGATGGAAGTTGGTCAGCTGATGGGGTACATGGTTTTAGTTTTTGGATACATCTTTGGATGAAGGTGGTAGAGATAGGTTGTAGTGTGAAGGTAGGTTGAGTAGATGCTGCTTGAGCAGGGATGCTAGAATTGTCAAAGGAAAGGTGAGAGGCCAGAGAATTGATAGTATTAGTAAAGAAGGAATTGAAAGCATTGGCAGTTTCATGGGAGGAATTTTTTTCGGATCCAGAGGGAGAGGGGGTGGTAGTTTGTTCGGGGTGAAGAAGTCTATTCAAGGTTGCCCAGAATTTTTGGGGATTATTATGATTAACTGTTTGGAGGTTACTATAGTAGTTTTTTTTGTCCGAGATAATAGCTTTTTTAGTACTATTTCTTAAGTGTCTGAAGGTCTGTTGGTCAGAGGGAGATTTACTAGTTCTCCATTTTATCCAGGATTTGTTTCTGAGTAACATTTTGTGCCTTGTTTCCTTAGATAGCCAGGGAGTGGGTTTAGTTTTGACTCCTAGTTCTTTTTGGTGCATGATTATCTAGGATGGATAGGAATGTGTTGTTAAAATATTGAACTGCTTCTTCTAGTGGAAGTATTTGTAGAGGTATCCAGTTGCAGGCATTCAGTTTAATGTTAAATAGGATGGGGTTAAAGTTTTTTGTGCTACGAGATGTTCGGATGGTGGGGGCATTAGTAGCAATATTCTTCTTTCTTATGATATAGGTTAAGTTGTGGTCACTAATGTCATCTGGCAAAGTGCCGGTTTGGTATTGTAGCTGTGGTTTATTAACAAGAATCCAATCTAGTATACTTTCTTTGTTGTTAAGTTTATTAATTCTAGTGGAGGTATTAATAGTCTGAGTAAAGCCATGGAGATTAATATGCGAGACTGGGTTAGTGGTATTAACTGATCAGTCAAGGTTGAAGTCTCCAAGTATTACAGTTTCTTGTGGAAAGGTGGATGATGCCCAGCTAAGGAGATTTTCTAGAATTATGGAGTTATTTCCAGGAGGAAGATAAGTGTTGATAATATATATGGCTTTATTTGGGTTTAGTTGTAGCTTTGATATAAGGAGTTCAGTTTTGGTGTTCTCTGGGGGAACAAAGGGTACTAAGGTTATATTTAGATCAGTCTTAAATATTAGTGCAACTCCCCCTCCTTTGCGAGTATTGCGGTCTTGTCTTATGATGTTATAGCCTGGTGGGATGATTTCTGTATCCTTGGTGAGGGGTTTTAGCCAGGTTTCTGTTAAACATAGGATGTCGAAAGAGTAATAATCAAGGAGAGAGTGGAGAAGGGCGACTTTGTTGTTTACACTTCTGATATTAAGGTGTCCTATGAGTAAAGAATGAGCATTAAAGGTTGGTAAATGAAGGGAGGAATTTGAGATAATAGGTGTAGCTTCAGAGGAAATAGTAAAGGGTCCTGGGTTAGGATGTATATCGCCATCTACCAGGGTAGAGGGATTGTAGTTTAAGTGTGGCTTACAGGTAATCGTTATCAAATATTTTAGTTTTCTTAACATGGGATTATTAGATTTAATATGGGATAGTCTGTGATATTTGGCTAAGAGGTAGGAAGAGGTAGAAGTAATGTTTGAGTGTGTGAACTTTGGGGTAGTTAAATTAGTGGCAGTTTGTTTGGAAGAGGTTTTAAGGTCATAATTACAATTTGTTTCATAAGAGGTTAGGAGATAGGGTAGTGTGAGTACTAGGGTAAAAATGAAAAGGGGTAATAGCTTGGCTGGGTTCTGTTTTATTATAGGGGCCAAGGATGGTGTTTTGTTGGTTTTGAAAGACATGGTGATTAGTGGAGACGAGGAATTGTCAATGTAAAGGTAGGTTAAGATTAAAGTGTAAGTTTGAGAGACTTGATGTGAAGAGGCACAGTAATTCGCTTAGAGTAGGAGGGAGGGGGGAGGAAGGAAGTAGAGTGGTAGTAATTAATGGGAGGAGATATACAACTGAGGTCGGTGATATGGATAGGTGGGATTACTTAGGGGGAGTGGTCAGTGAGCTATAAGGGTGAGGGGAGCGAAGCGGGGCAGAAACAAACAGTTTCAGGTGAAAGCAATCAGAGAAGAGCAGATCATACAGGTGAGCTAGTCAAGTGATAAGTGAAGGTTAGAAGGCAAAAGGTAGGAGTAAGTATATGCTAGAGGTAGCAGGGAAAGTAGTTAAAGGTGGAAGGGTATAGAGGGAGTAACAGAGGGTAAGATAAAGAGGCTTTACTGGGGAGGAATGTCTTCCAGAGGGGAATCTCTATGAGAAGGGCGCCACCTAGAGGCAACAGCAGGTACTGGAACCGGGCTTCTTAAAGGGCTTACAGCATACAATACGAGGCAGGTAGCTGGGGATCCTAATGGAGACTTTGGTCAGATGTTAGGAAGAAGCAATGGGAGGCTGCTGGCTGACCTGGCTACGGGTTGTACAGTTAAAGGCTAACAACAGAAATGTACAAGTTACAGGAATTGTAGGACATACTTTCTTTAATTTTCAAGGAGAGAGCTCCCAAAAGAGGGTTGGCGTAGTTCCTTACAGTGGTATAAGAGGCAGCAGTCCTAGTCAGGATATATGATCTCGGACCTAGTAGTGGTCAGGATGTGTATATAGCTGGGGAAAAAGAGGGGAGAAGGAGAAGATTTAAAATATAGTGCAAAACACAACCTTAAATCACTCTATCATGAATACAGTAGCATATACAAAGCCAGGCTCAATTCCTAGTGGAGAAAAAAAAGCAGGCAACAGCATAAAAAGCTAGCTTGTTGTGAAACCATGCTCCCACCATCTAGTTCAGAACTTCATGTCTCTATAACTAACAAGTTTAGCCAAACATTTCAAGGTATACAGAAAAGGACAGTGGAAGTCATTCAAAAATAGAACACATGAAACTACAAGTTAGCACACAGTAGCAATAGACTAAGCAGACATACAATGCTAAATTCAACAATTAAATCAGTGTAGACCAATCTGTAAAATAGTGCACCTTACAATGCTAAATTCAGCAATTAAATCAGAGCAGACCAATCTGTAAAATAATTCACCATAGACTAAAATATGCAGTATTTGCTTACAGCTGATCAGAGGAGGTTTAAAGGGGTTACATGAATGTTGTAGTAAAAGACAACTAAGCATGAGAGGTAAGCGCTCAAACTCAGGTAGGGCTCTTGCGCGTAGTGAGGCTACCGCAATGGAGCACGCTAGTGTCTGTGATACTAGGTCAAGAAGAAATGCATTAAGCACGTGTGGAGTAGCTGAGATAAGACACGCTACTAACTGTACACTCGTCTGAGAGATATTAGGCTATGAATATACTTAAGTAGGGTGCTAGTCGCCAAGGATTTAATCCATAAGCATGGCTTTATGGAGTGGGGAAGGCGCGAAAACCAGCCACGGTAAAAAAACGAAATTCCTTTCAGGCAAAGCGGTTTTAATTCCTTACCGCTGTCCCCATGTAAACAAACAATTCCGTACAAGCAGTGCGATGTTCTTTCATGAATATAGACGAAAAAGTGTGGTAGCAAGCTTGCAGACCAATGTCTGATTACTGAGATACAACAGGTTAGCCGCTAAACAACATTAGCCGAAATGGCGATAAGCAGTGATTATAGCAGCACACAAACAAATGGAACAGTAATCAGTGCAGCATTCCTAGCAGTATTGCGAAGGCAATTCAAGACAACAGCAGTAACAGAGCCAATACAAGCTACGATATATCGCAGCAGAGACGCATCTTATCAGTAGAAACAAATTGCAAAAACACGCTACCTACACAAAGTTGGAACGCCGAAGGCAGGGGCGCTCAGCAGCCTGGGGATTCTCAGGGAAAAGAGTCAGCGTGATTGTGGGCAGGTGTATATATAGATATAAGAAAGGAAGTAGGGTTGGAGGGAAGAAGGGGGAGGAGAGGGGACAGGCAGGAAAACCGGAAGAGAGGTAAAGTGCCTGCCCTGAAAGGAATAGGGCAGGGAGGGGAGCAGAGCAGGGCAGAAACAAACAGTTTCAGGTGAAAGCAATCAGAGAAGAGCAGATCATACAGGTGAGCTAGTCAAGTGATAAGTGAAGGTTAGAAGGCAAAAGGTAGGAGTAAGTATATGCTAGAGGTAGCAGGGAAAGTAGTTAAAGGTGGAAGGGTATAGAGGGAGTAACAGAGGGTAAGATAAAGAGGCTTTACTGGGGAGGAATGTCTTCCAGAGGGGAATCTCTATGAGAAGGGCGCCACCTAGAGGCAACAGCAGGTACTGGAACCGGGCTTCTTAAAGGGCTTACAGCATACAATACGAGGCAGGTAGCTGGGGATCCTAATGGAGACTTTGGTCAGATGTTAGGAAGAAGCAATGGGAGGCTGCTGGCTGACCTGGCTACGGGTTGTACAGTTAAAGGCTAACAACAGAAATGTACAAGTTACAGGAATTGTAGGACATACTTTCTTTAATTTGCAAGGAGAGAGCTCCCAAAAGAGGGTTGGCGTAGTTCCTTACAGTGGTATAAGAGGCAGCAGTCCTAGTCAGGATATATGATCTCGGACCTAGTAGTGGTCAGGATGTGTATATAGTTTCTTTAATTTTCAAGGAGAGAGCTCCCAAAAGAGGGTTGGCGTAGTTCCTTACAGTGGTATAAGAGGCAGCAGTCCTAGTCAGGATATATGATCTCGGACCTAGTAGTGGTCAGGATGTGTATATAGTTTCTTCAATTTTCAAGGAGAGAGCTCCCAAAAGAGGGTTGGCGTAGTTCTTTACAGTGGTATAAGAGGCAGCAGTCCTAGTCAGGATATATGATCTCGGACCTAGTAGTGGTCAGGATGTGTATATAGTTTTTTTAATTTTCAAGGAGAGAGCTCCCAAAAGAGGGTTGGCGTAGTTCCTTACAGTGGTATAAGAGGCAGCAGTCCTAGTCAGGATATATGATCTCGGACCTAGTAGTGGTCAGGATGTGTATATAGACAAAGTTGGAACGCCGAAGGCGGGGCGCTCAGCAGCCTGGGGATTCTCAGGGAAAAGAGTTTATTTTTTCTCCCTCCTATTTGTTTTTGCAGGCATTAGGAATTTGAGTTTCTCTCAGCTTTCTCTTGTGCCATTGGCACTCTGCTATTCTGTTAAAAAGTTTTTCTAGTTTTAAAACTTGGTTGGGATAGCTAAAATAGTTATTTGCTGTCAACAGTAGTGTAATCTTCCCGTTTGTATGTACACCTGTTTTTGTGGGTTTTCTCTCTCTCTGATCATGACTGAGAAACCAACAGTTTTCAAGAGATGCAGTTCTTGTGGGCGCAAGATCCCTAACTCTGAGGCCCACAAGAAATACGTCTGTTACTTAGGACCAGAATATCCATTTGTGGAGAGAATTGGTTGTGCGGCCTTCAATTCCCGAGCTTTGGCTGACCACAGTAACAATCTCATTTTAAAGGGCTTGCTGGCTGTCTCCTCCACTTCTGAGCCTCAAACCTCCTTAAACATGTTGGCTGCAAGTGTCCCCTATCAGCTTCCTTAGGGGATTCTTTGGAGCATGGTCAGAAAAGACCTAGGGTTTTGGATCAGTCCACATTGGATCTGAGCGATTCCAGAAAGTTGTTGGATCTGAAAATCTCTTTGGATACGTAGTCTGTGGCTCTGAGCTTGTTGAAGCAAATGTCTGATCTAGATAGTGTAATCTTCCCGTTTGTGTGTACACCTGTTTTTGTGGGTTTTCTCTCTCTGATCATGACTGAGAAACAAACAGTTTTCAAGAGATGCACTTCTTACTCATCTTCCTCAGCTCTGAGCACCTCTAAGTCCGCCATGGGTCTTAGGTCCACTACAGGTCCAGAAAGAGTGATTGAGATCTCAGGATCCCCCACTCCAGAATCTCCTCCTTGGATCCCAGAGCTTTGGATCTGGTGGTTAGGGGCCTTACACTGGCCTTCCAGGTGGAACCAGTTTCCCCAGATCTTCCCACTAAGGTCATTCAAACTCCATCCAAATCAAGGCATGCTTCCTCTGCATCTTCCAGGTCTTCCTGAAGCTTCACTGAAGTCAGTATGGACAGAATGATGTGGAAGTTCCTCAGGGCATAGATCCATATGGGGATCTTGCCATCTCCGTCCCATCTCTGATCCGTGAGTGCTCCGTCTCCAATTTTGAAGACTCATTTTTTTCGATCCAACCTCTTGTTTCGGAATCCCAGGAGCCTGGGTATCCAAGAGTGTAGATGTTGGATCCGAGGAAAGTTCCTTCCATGACTTGACTGTATTTCTGACCAGCCCTGCTCTATTTTGGTCAGATCAGAGCCAATCATGGAACTGAGACTTTGGTACCGGATCTAGGGGTTTTCGTTCAGCTCAGACTTTGTTGGATCTGTCGCATCCCCTTGGGGCTTTGGCCATCAACAGCTTGGGTCCTGTTCTGTCAGTAGTCCTTGGATCTGTGGGTGGCTCTTCTTTCTCTTGGTGACTGTGGCTCCGAGGGAGAGGGGTCTCCCAGTTTCATTCTGCCTTCCGGGTTGCAGAAAGGGTTTTCTCTAGGATTAGAGAGTTATCTGCTCACACCCAGGGTCTGCAGCGTCCTTCATCAGATGTGAGAGCTGAACTCATCACTCCTGTCCTAGGTCAGCCTGTCCTGAGTAGCTTCCAGGCTACTTCCCCCCCAGTAAGCTCCCCCTTTCTTCTGATGCCACCTTAGAACACCCCACAGAGAAGGTCCCTCGAAAGAAAAAAGTGTAAAGGAGGCACATAAACTCCCCTGTGAAGTCTGTCATGGAGGACGCAGTTTTTGATGAGGAAGAAGGATCTCCCCAATCACCACCTGTTGTCTCTCTTGGAGACATCCTAGAACTCCGTAGGCACAAAGGTGGCTGGTCATCCCAACCTCCTCCTGAGAAATTAGTGTTCCTTGAGTCTTTTGGGGTGGACCCATCTACGTCCTGGATGTCTTTGGTGGATGAGCTGATAGATTTAGTTTTCTGCTGGGCCTGCAAGAAACCGGATATTGTTGAGCATATCCCTAAGCACCCTGATAGGCTCCTAAACCTACCCTCTGATTGTCCACAATGGTATTTACCAGGACACCTTTACTCCATTGTGGCAACCACAAAAAAGGAGCTAGCTGAAGAAAGCTTCACTGTCCATCCACCAGACAAGGGGTCAAGGGCATTGGACTGCCATGGAAAAAGCACGTTTACACCTTGGCTACTTGCACTCTGAGGTTATTGAACTATTTGGTACACGTCACCTGATTGCAGAGACACCTGGTTAAGGAATTAACCAACTCTCTTGCGGAGACCATGGTGGAGGAGGACTTGAAAAAGGTTTCTGTCCAACTAGCTACTCTTCCTCCCTTACACATTCCTCAATGAGGTTGATTTCGCACATGGCAGAAGGCACCTCTTGAGCAGCTGTTGCAGGCATAGCCATTAGGAGACATGCCTGAATGTGGCTTTCTGGCTTTGCGGAACCCTTCAAGGTGTCATTCATTAATGTCCCTTTGACAGTTCCTCTGTGTTTGGACTGTTCGTGAAAGACGCACTAACCTGCAGCGAGCAAGAAGGAAAGACCTAGTCTCCAAGGGGATCAACAAGGAAGGAGGAAAACTTGGTTTAGAAATTCTCAAGGATCTTTCTAGGACCCGTGTAGGGACAGTTCTTCCAGGGGTGGAGGAGGGATTAACAGCAGATGCCAGTCGAAGTGTGGGGGGGGGCACAAAATCAGAGTTTCAGGGAGCCTTTTCCTGAGTGGCCATCAGTGCTTCTGAAGCATTGCTCGATTGTTCATCTCTGGAGGCAGTCAGGGTCGTCTATCTTTGCACTTAAGTCTGGACAAACATAATAATCAACACCTGGGTGCTAAACATTATATCCAGAGGTTGTTATATTCCCTTTTCCCTGTTACCTCCATGTCCCAGGAGGAATCTCCCTGATGGTACCACCCAGTCAGAGGGAGTACGCTATTCAAGAAGTTGAGAAACTTCTACAGAAATGTCATCCATGAGATCCGATCCAAACAGAGAGGGTCCAGAACTTATTTCTTCTTTTTAGTGCCAAAGAAAACAGGAGACTTGAGATCTCTGCTGGACCTCCGCATCTGGAATCAGTTCATCAAGAAGTCAAAGTTCCAAATGGTTATGGTTCAGCCCATTCTGCCACTTTTGCACAAGGATGATTGGATGTGCTGTGTGGATCTTCAGGACATGTTACTGTCATATCAAAATAGACAGATACTCCAGAAGACACTTGCAGTTTCGGCTGGGAGCCAGTCATTGTCAGCTCTGAGCACTGCCGTTTGGACTTACCACAGCCCCTTGGGTGTTTAACAAATGTTTGGCAGTTGTAGCTGCTCACCTGAGGCTAAAAGGATTCCAGGTGTTTCCCTATCTGGATGATTGGCTCCTTACTGCACCAACAAGACATCGACTGCTACAGTCCAGGGACTATCTAGTACAGATTCTCACCCACTTGGGCATCATAATAAATCTGGCAAAATCAAACTTGACTCCCCTTCAGAACCTGGAATTCATAGTAACACAATTGAACACGACAACACAAGTGGCTTCCTTACTGATGCATTGCGTAATATCTCTAAGACCGGTTCAGAACTTGTTAGATCTACAGTCTCCTCCAGAACAGGCTCTGGGGTCAGTGGCAGCTGCAGTTCTAGTTCCATTAGCAAGGTTCTTTATGAGGGTTCATTAGGTCATAGAGGTTCAGTGGTCCATCCTCTGCCAATAACTTTCAGTTCTCATAAAACTGTCTTCAATCTGCAGGAATCATTTACAGTGGTGGATGCAATGTGACGACCTATATCTTATCTGGCCTCCCTCCTCCCCCCGATAACAACAGTGACCATGGATGCGTACCAGGATGGGGGATATTACCAGGGAAACATTGTCCAAGGCATGTGGTCATCCATCCAGACCAAAATGCATAACAATGTCCTACAGATAAGAGCAGTCCTAACATTGCAAGCCTTTCAGGACATTCTCCCTCTGGGGACAATTGTGATTCACACGCATCAACAAACAAGGGGGAACTGGTTCATACCTGTTGTGCAGGGAGGCCATGAGATGTTGGGAATGGGCGATATCCTCAGACCAGTTTCTAATTGCAATGCACATTCTGGGGGAAACCAACTTTCTAGCGGACAGACTCAAGATGTCCATTCTGGCTCCTCATGTGTGGTCTCTTAACCAGTCAGTGGCAAACAAGATTTTCAGCCATTGGGGGGCCATCCTTGTTGCGATCTTTTCACCGCTCTTCTGAACTTCAAGTGGAACAAGTACTTTGCTCTGATTCCCCCAAAGGGGGAGTCACAGAGATACTGTAGTCCATGATTGGATCTTGAGTCACAGAGGGATGCTGTAGTCCATGATTGGCCTCCTTTATGCTTACCCTCCACTTCTGTTGAAACTCCTACAGAAAGCTAGAAAGTTGAACAGCTCGGTAATCATTTTTGCTCCTTTCTTTTCTTGCCAGGTGTGGTTCCCCTTCTTTGGCCTCACCTCAAGTATCCACCTTGGGTTCTGGATCCCCCATACAAAATCTCATTTCTCACTGGTAAAAGAGAGAGCTTCCCAATCTTCACACCGTAAAACTGACCACATGGTTTCTCTACTTACAGTGATTATAAGAAAGTCCAGGCTCGCTCCCCTGAGTCCGTGACATTATCCTAGCCTGTCAGAGGGCTTCCACTAAAAAGTTCTACAGCAGCAAGTGGAAGAGGTTTTCAGTGTGGCTGTCAAAGGAGAATATCGATCCTTTCTCAGCATCCACAATGTTAATTCTTCTTTCTTAGCACTCTCTTTCAGGAAGGGACCAGTTTCTTCACCGTCAAACTTCAACGAGCTGCCGTATCCAATTTTCATGATGGGAAAGAGGGCCTCTTCTCTCCTCTTCCAAATTATATAAAACTTTCGTGAAGGGAATTTTTCATCTTAAACCTTCAATGAAAGATCCTTCTCCCCCTTGGAATCTCTCATTGATACTGCAAGGTTTTACCCAGAGGCCCTTTGAACCATCTGATATTTGTGACATGAACTTTCGGTCTTGGAAAACAATTGTTTTGGTAGCTATTACCTCAGCTAAGAGAATATTGGAACTTCAAGCTTTGTCAGTCAGACCTCCTTGCATCATTTTTCATAAAGATAGGATATTCTTAAGAGCAAATCCATCTTTCATGCCTTAGGTAGCCATGGATGCTGGCATCAACCAATCCATTCAGTTACCATTTTACAAAGGAGGATATAGTTTGCATCTCCTAGATGTTCACAGGCAGCCATATTTCTACCTCCACAGGACAAAGAAGCATAAGAAATCTGATAAACTATTTGTCTCTTTCTCAACAAAACAGTCACGTCAGGCAGTTTCAAAATCACTTTAGCTAAATGGATAACAGTGTATTTCATTCATTTACTCTCAGAAAGGTATAGATTTGCCTCGACCTCCCAAGGCTCATTCCACCACAGCTATGGCTATTTCATATGCTTTCTCTTCCAGAGCCTCAGTTGATGAAATTTGTGCTGCAACCACGTGAGCTAAGACTTGTACCTTTGTTTCATATTATAAATTGGATATTATTTCGAGGAACAGACATCCTTTGGCTTGACTGTACCCCAGGACATCTTTCCTTGAGGCCACCCAGGGTTTATGTAGCTGGGGACTCTGACCCATCAGTAAGGAAGATTGAAAAGGACATCATCAGATTTAGAAGTTATATACTTACCATAGCTAGGTATCTGTGTTGTCCATTTTCATTCTTCCTCACGTCACTCCCAGGCATCGTATGGCCTGGTGGCTTTGAGAAGTGCTTGGAAGAAATTTGAAACCCATGGGTTCCATGTTTTAGCCTCTGATATTTTTCTTCTCTATAGTATTGCTATAATCCTTTCAGTTATAAGGCAGCAAACTTGATCTGGGGAGTTGAGGAAGGTATGGTGCACTATGGGTAGACGGAGGAGCTTGAGAGACTGATCCTAAAGTCTTGGAAAGCAGCTGAGCCAGATCCAAGACCTATCAGTGAGGAAAATTGCTTGGGAACTTGATGTTGTTAGTTTAAGCTTTGTGTTTCTTTCCTTCTTTTCAGTTATTACTATGCAGTTTTAGACATTTAGGCAGCAAACCTGATCTGAGGAGGTGGGGCAGAGGGTAGCGTATTATGGGAAGAAGGAGGAGCTCGATGCCTGGATCCTAGTCTGTGTAAATGTGGACAAGTCTGATTCGTGACCCAGCTGTGTGGAAGAATGAAAATGGACAACCCAGATCCCAAGTTATGTTAAGTACATGATTTATAAATATCCATCCTGTTCATTTCTTAATGCAGTGGTTGGTACAGTGAGAGCAGCAGGTACCAGTCTTATTATTCGCAGTCACAGTCATGTCTGGATCCGACACTGTGACTTCGAGGAAAGTTTGTCCTTTCTGCATGCCCCTTTCAATGGGCCAATTTTATTCCGACCCAAGGCCAAAGATGCATTAACCTAGAGTGAGCAGAACACCAAAAACTTGTCTGCCATTGGAATTTGTTTTCCGCACCACAAAGGTCCTTCTATCATAACTGGGGGGGGGGGGGGGGCATTTTTTTTTTCGAAATTCCCAAAGGTCTTGTCCAGGACACTTCTGGTAACAGACCACCACCTCACCATGAGGGCGGGGGAGTGGGGTGGGGAGGGGAGGACACTTTAACAGATGCTTCCCCAAGAGCAGAAGTGGGTTGCACAACCAGGAGTTTAAAGGCTGTTTGACAAATGAATCCTTTTAGTGCTCCTGAATGGTTGCCTGATTCTGCTTTTCTGGAGGCAGTTGGCTCTTAAATCTCCATCCTCAAGCCTGGATGGCAGTCACCAGAGGCTGTTGCATTCCAGTCATATGCCTTCTAAAAAACATAAAAAAAAAAAAAAAAAAAAGAGAGAGAGACCTTTGTCAATGTTATAATCTGGCTGTCAAGATCTAGGAGTTCATTTAGAGCCAGTATCGTCAGGAGTCTCCTGTCATGATGCGTACCTTGTAACATGCATCGAATTAGACATACAGGATAAAAAGGATATAGTAGTTATATACTTGTATTGCTGGATCCTGTAGTCCTTGTCATTCTGATGAGACATCACTTCCAGTATCCCCCTTCCAGTAATTATTTCTGGAGGACCTGAAAGACTGGTCTCCTTTTGTGATGTATATCAGGTTTTTCTCTACTAAGAGTAGCAAACACAATCTGAGGCAGCATCACATCCTGATTCATTATGGTTAGGGAGAATTTAAGAGTTTCATATTGGAGCATTAGCTTTGCTGGCTCAGATTCAGTAAGTGGGTCAAGGACCCACAGGTTATATTGGATGGTTGAGGTGAATGGATCCACTGTTATGGTAAGTTCATAACTATTGATGTACTTCCATATCACTGTTACAGTATTATTCAGATTAAGAATCTCCTGCCAAAGAAAGCCCAGCATCTGGACAGTGTACTAAATCCTTTAGATTTTATATACGCCAAAAATAACACACATGCTCCCTGCGTAGTATGTATGGCATAAAGGAGACGTATGGACACACATACTTAGAACAACTTTGCCACCAGTCCAAATGCCATTATCAAATGTAAAGTCTGAATGCCCTTCTGCTGTGCTGGTTTACCAAGCAGTTTTCTGACATGTACACCACTGGGTTTTCTTATCTGTTTTTTCTGTTTTGAAAATATCAGTATGGGAGGCAGATTCCCCAGAAAGACAGTTACGAACAGTGTCTTTTTTCCTTAGATGCTTTTCACAACTATACACAGTGCTTTGTCACGTTGTTTGTCCTTACGACCTTCCGTAGTTGCTTATGTTCTCACTCCATATACATTGAGAGCCAGTATCTTAAATTGTTGGCCCAGGGTGCTGTGACAGGGTCCTCCCTTAATGGACAACAGTCTTCTAAGAAGGTCAAAACATTTAGGCCCGATTCTGTTGCTATTCAGCCTCCGTCTGGTGCCTGCTAGTGAATGCCCTAAAGACCATACAGTCCTTGCATCTGATTCCCTTGCCTCAGCCCTGTCTGAGACCAGCTTAGATCCGATCTCTCACACATCCTCAGAGGCTTTTCAAACATCTTCTCCAGACATTGAGTGGGAACCATAGCTGATTATTGCTGAGGGGATTCCTCAAATCTTTGTTTGGGAGGAAAATTCGGTACACTTAGTCTTGCAAAGGGACCAAACTGCTGATACTCGTTAGGCAGACTGACAAGAAAACACAAAACTCAAAGCATATTATTCCTATTGCTAAAGACCCCCACTATGAATGGCAGATTATACCCAAAGCTTTTTCATTGTCTTGATGGCTTTGAAATCTCCCCAGGAGTTTTCAGTCCCTCCTCCTTCCTGTTCTTCCACTCCCATTAGGAGGACAAGAGAACCAAATTCCTCGGATGAAGGCTTAGATTCTAGGGAGGAATCCCTAGCTTACTCCTCTCAAATACCTTCTCCTGTAGACTATGGCTTAGAGGAAGAAGATTCTTTCAGCCTAGATTTCCCCGTGAGAAGAATTTTCCTTTGGAGATGCTATTTCCCTTATGATGGAGTACTTTAAGTGGGATTACCCCCAGATTCTCTGACTTTCAAAGGAGGTAGTGTGAGCTTTTACAAATGGAGTTCATCCTGTTATGACTGCTCTTTTGGACACTTTCTGCTGCCTCTGTACTTCCAGACTTTCATCCCCTGACCCCTTAAAAACCTGATAGGTTCTACAACATGCCTGAGGACTACAAGTTTTTGTTTGTATCCTTCTGCTGATCATTTTTGTGGTTTCAGTTTTGACTAATAAGCCACTTAAACTTTTTCTGCTGTCTAAGCTCCTTCCTTTGAGAAAGGATTGTAGAACTGTGGAAATATTGGATAAAAGTGTATACTGCTGCCACTGTGTCTTTTTTAAGCTATTAATTACCAGACACATGATCAAGTATGCCTTAGCTCTCCTTTCTCAGGTAGCTAAGATTTTGTCTGATCTTCCTGATTCTGAAGGGAAAGCTTCAGCTCTTTCCCTGCTTGGGTCCACTTCTCAGGTTGCTCATCACTCCAAAAAAAAAAAAAAAGTAATGATACTGCTGATGCCCCTTCCAAGGCTACTGCCTTTGGGTCAGTGAAGAAGTGTTATTCTTGGTTTTGTCTTCGGGCTTTTTCTAATGATATTAAAGCCAACCTTTTGGATGCTCCTCTGGACAGAAGAAATCTTTTTGGGACAACTGCATCTGACCTTTTCAGGTGCCTCCAGGATAAGGGCAAAACCATGCAGGAATGCAAGAATGATTTTGTCTCCTCTATACCTAAATTTCAGAGGAATTATCCTTCTAAATACATCTTTGTCTGTAGACAGATTTGTCAGCCTCCTAAAGGAAGGAAGAGGGTCTAGGGGTATTCCTGCTAAGTCTGCTCAGGCTTGTCCATCTCAGAACCCTTCCTTTCAGGACAAGCTTTTGTTTGATGTTTTGCCTCCTCTTCTCCTTGACCAGGTAGTCGTGTCTCTCCACCTTTGTCCGTCTCTTCCATATTGGCAACAGAGCACCTCAGATTCTTGGGTGCTGTCTTTTATTCGTCAAGGGTATTTCATGATATGGAAGTCCTGTCTCCTGTTTTCAGGCATTCTGCAGCCATTTTCAGACCTGTTTTCTCATTTTCCAGAGGTTTTGAAGTCCTTTTTGGATCAAGGCAGCATTCATCCTGTTCCACCCATCCAAGTGAGAATGGGTTTTAACTCCAGTATGCTTTTGGTTCCCTGGAATGAGGGGATTTGGAGACCAATTCTGGACGTTTCTCTGCTTAACACATTTCTCAAGGTCCCATCTTTCAGGATGCTGCCTCTTCAGACCTTATTTCCTCTCCTCTTTCTTCAGAACATCTTGGTCTCTCTAGAGCTTAAGGATGCCTGTCTTCATATTCCCATTCACCCTCTGTTCAGGGAATTTTTACACTACTTTGTTTCTTCCTCTTATTTTCAATTCTCTGCTGTGCGCTATGGTGTCCCCAGAATAGTTACTAAATGCCTCACTCCTATCATTGCTTTTTGCAATCTTTAAGGGGTACATATATTCCCATGGCTAGAAGATTTGCTTATGCAGGCCTTTTCTCCTAGCAATCTTGTGCAAGATCTCCACTTTCACTGTTCTTTTACAATGTGTGGAGCTCACCATCATTCTCAAGAAGTATGTTCTTAGATCCTCCCAAGACCATATTTTTGTCGGTTGCAAGATTCAGGCCATTTACATGTTGGCTTCTCTTCCTGCCCCCAAGGTTTTGTCTGACAACCTTCTTTGTCTCCTCTTCCTCTGTCACAGCCAGGGAATTTCTCAGGGTTCTGGGGTTTATGATCTCCACCATCCCTATGCTTCCTCTCTTTAGGCTCTGTATGAGAAAGCTCCAGTGGTACCTCAAGTCAGAGATTCCCTCTGGAGTTCCCTGTGCCTTTGCTTCATTGTTTCAAACTCATGCTGTAGTGGTGGATTGAACAAACTTCTCTGTGTGTGACTACCCTTTCATGTTCCAGTTCCTTCACAAGCACTCGTCACTGACATCTCAGATCTGGGGTTGGGTGCTTCTTGTGCCCATTCTAAAGTCCAGAGACCCTGGCCTCCAAATCAGAGGTCAGACCATATCAAAATAAAAGAAGTGGGAGCTCTGCTTACAGCTCTCCAGGCCTTTCCTTCCCTTTTTCTCCCCAGGCCCCTGAAAATCTTCATAGACGATACCACTGTGATGTGATATATTAACAAATAGGGGGGTTTGAGGTCTAATATCATTTGCAGACTAGCTCTTCAGGTCTGGGATCTGGCTATCATTAATCTTATGGCTCTTCAGATGGTTTACATTCCTTCAGAACACAGAGTGGCAGACTCTCTGAGCAGGTCCAGGCTACAGGCTAATAAATGGATGCTTCACAGAGATGTGTTTCTGAACATACTCCATTGGTGGAGTATTCCTCATGTAGGTCTTTTTGCCTCCCCTCTAAACAGACAACATCCTTTCTTTTGTTCGATAGTACCAAGTCCTCTGACTTGGAAAGGTGGGCAGCCTTATCTTTTTTCTTTTTTTGGAAGGAAATGTTTCTATATGCCTTTCCACCTCTTCTGCTGCCAAAAGTTCTGCACAAGATCAAGCAGAACTCTCCCAAAATCTTGTTGATAACTCCCCTGTATCCCAGACCGCACTAATTCCCCCATCTTTTTCATCTGGCCAGGTGCAGTCACCACAAATTACCTCACTGAGTGGATCTTCTCGCACAAGATTTCTTATACAACCTCACCTGTCCACTCTTCAAATGATACTGTGGATGTTTAGGGTTTTGTTTCTATTTAGGCACCTGTTTTCTAAGGAAGTACTCTGATGATCTTTGTTTTTTCACTGTTGCAGTCATCACATTTGGCTTATCCCTGCCAGGGTAGCCCTCGGCCAGCCTGAATACCAGAGACTTAGTATTTCTGCGTTAGTTACTGTCGCTTGAGCACTGACGTCAGGTCGTCAGTGGTATAAAGGAAGGCATCCGATGCTATTACATCAGTCTTTCTTGCCGTGGAACCTGAAGCAGAAGTAGTTTGCACGAGTGCCGGTCGGCCACTACCTGAGCTTAGTTTCCGAACTGAAGTTGGAGTCTTCGAAAGCTAAGTATCCCATTGAGGATCCTTTTTTTCTTGCATTAACCAATGTCAGAAAAAGTTAATTGTCTCGCCTCTGGAAAGCAAATACCACACTGGGATTCGCAGGGTTGGGAGGGTGGCCTAACAAACACAAGATGCAGGGTTTGAATCTCACAAGGAGTAATTGGCTAGGCTTAAAATGGCTCACAAGGGCAGTTAGCTTAGTACTAATCTATGAATCTATGACTTCCACTCTTACTGCGTCACTTGTCTAGGCTCAGACCACGACGTCCCTCGTTGTCACGTCTGTGCTTTAATGCCAGAGCTATTAGTAGTCGGGCCCTTATTGTAGCCAGATATTTCCGTTTACAGTCCTCAAATTCCGGTATGGCTTCAGTAAGCCATCCAACAGCAGATCTTCCGAAAAAATGTAAAGATAAAGGTAGAGACAGACCGCACAGGACTAAACCTTCTGACAACTCTTCCGTTAAGCTGATAGTCAGTCCTCCAGAACTTAGTGAGATGCTTTCGCAGCCCCTGATGCTCGCTTCAGTTAATTCGCAGGCCACTATCAAGACCCTTTCGGAGTCCGGTATGCCGCAGAACTCTTCTTCGTCTAAGGATCCTGTGGTCGTCTTTACCTTGGATGGGTCCAGAGCCGCTGTGCAGGCACCGGCTTCTGAGGAAGTCCTTCCCAACACCAAATCCCGACATAAACCGACGTCTTCTTTCAAGACTACAGTTTTTTCAAAAACAACCGAGTTCCTTATGCCCAGGGGTCGAACCACACCCAAGAAACTGATTACCCGTTCTTAGGCCCCTGCTCCCTTGCCTCAGTCTCAAATGCTTAAAATGGCAGAAGATCTTATGCTGATTAAGGGAATCCAAGCCACTCCCTCAAAAAGGGAGAGAGATACGTCTCCAGTAGTTTTGTCTGAACAAGAGTCCGATGAATCCGATGCATCTGACTATGAAGACATGCAGCCCCTCTCCACATATGAGAATTTTGATGCAGAGGAATCCATTTCTTCAGCCTCTCCCATAGGATTTTTCTTTTGGGGAAACCCTGCATACTTTAAGGGAGCATTTCTAATGGGAGAGTCAAGACTATCCACAGTCTAGAGAGAGACTCAGAAAGTTCCTTGACCTTCCACAACACATGCCCTTAGCCATCCCCCCAGTCCTAGATGTGGTGGATGATGTCTTCCTTGAAAGTAGCTTGACTCCAGACGCCCTCCCTCCTGCTGCCAGAAAAAAACAGATGGGTACTACAGAGTCCCTGACTCACACAGATATCTTTTTAAAAATCCAACAGCTGACCCTGAGGTCATTACTCAAGGGTCTAAAGGGATTAATGCAACCTCAGCTAAGAATCCCACTCCCTCAGACAGGGATTCCCAGCACTGGACAGATTGGGTAAAAAAGTATACACCTCAGCTACTCTTGCTATCAGGGCACTAAGTTGTCAGTTCCATATGCTGAAGTATCAGCAACATACCTTGGAACTCCTTGAACAAAAAATGTCGTCCTCTTCTGCATGGGCAGAATCTAAAGATTTACAGGTCTTGATGCATTCTGCTGGTCAAGTAACTAAACACACTTTGCACTGTGGTTTTGATAACCTAGAAGCTTCTTGCAGGGCAGCAGTCGCCGGATCTGTCATTAGAAGACATGCATGGCTTAAGAAACCGCCCCTGCCAGACCATGTCAAATCAAAATCTTTGGATGCACCCTTGCACAAAGATAAATTATTTGGCACTAAAGCAGAAGATGTTTTAAAAAAGATGGAAGAAAAAGCAAAATATATGCAGACTGTTAAAGATTTCTTACAGGTACAGCCCCCTAGGTTCAGCAGGCATTTTCCCTCCAAGCAGTGGTCCTTTCCTGCTCCGAGTAAACATGGCCAGCCTAGGCCCTATGGAAACAGACCCCCCCCCCCCCGACAGTAGCCCCAGAGGTTGCAGAGATCTAAGCAGTGGACTGCCTCCACTTCAAAACCAGGGAGTTCTAAGCCACTCCCTTATGGTAAGAAATCACAATGACTTGCTCCTTCCCAGCCTCGCCTCTGCCCACCTTCACATACCCCTAGGAGGAAAACTCTCCTTTCACTCAAGCACCTGGGCCACCATTATCAAGGATCATTGTGTTCTGAACATTGTGTTTCGGGTATAAATTCTCCTTCCGCACCCTTCCCAACCCTAAAAGGGTTCCCAGATCTACCACCAAATCAGTGGACAGAGGCTCAAAAGCAAATCCATTTCCTGCTGTCCTTGGGGATAGTAGAGCACGTTCCTGCAGAGCAGATAGGCCAAGGCTTCTACTCCATACTTTTTCTGGTACCCAGAAAAGGGGGAACCTGGCACCCCATCATCGATATATCCATTCTAAACACCTTTCTGGTGTTCCTAAAATTCAAAATGCTCACCCTCCAGCTACTACCCATGCTGTCCAAGGACACCTGGCTAGCCACCCTGGACCTAAAAGAGGCCTACCTCCATATTCCTATCAGGGACTCCTAAAGAAAATCTCTCCAGTTCAGGACAGGATCTCAACACTTTCAGTTATCTGCACTTCCCTTTGGCTTATCTACTGCTCCTAGAGTTTTCACAAAATGCCTGGCTCCGGCCATTGCCTTTTACAGACAAAAAAATTTTCAAATTTATCCCTACTTAGATGACTGGCTTATTCAGGCAGGCAGCCAGGAAAAGCTGCTCAAAGACCTGGCCTTTGTAAAGGACCTACTAACCTCCCTATGGTACACATTCACCGGAAAGAAATCCAAACAGGTACCCACCAAAAGGATAATCTTCCTAGGAGCAATTCTGGACACAGCATCCCAGATGGCATGGCTTACACCAGAGAAGCACATTTTCCTATCAGCTTACTTCTCTCATCTGGCCACCAGGCCCCAGCTTTCTGCAAGGAAAATCCTGCAAGCCCTGGAGATCATGGCCTCTTGCATACTCCACATTCCATATGCCAGACTGCATATGAGGAAACTTCAGTGGTACCTTAAGAGCCTTTGGTGTCAACACTGTCAAGATCTGGAAACTCTTCTGCCTATTATTCCTTGCCCGAGGAAGGAATTTCCTTGGTGGGCAACAGCCTGCTCCCACAACAAGGGACTGCCCTTCTCCCCACACCTCACCACCCTGACCCTCACCACAGGCGCATCAGCCTATGCTTGGGTTGCACACCTGGTTGTCAGGTGCATACAGGGCCAATGGAACCCCCAGCAACTCCCTCTGCACATCAGTCAAAAAGAGATGATGGCTGTGCAACAGACCTTGATAGCTTTCAAACCCCTTCTCTCTCCAGGGGTTCTCCTGATCAAAACAGACAACACCACTGTGATGTGGTGCATCAACAAGCAGGGAGGGACTCTCTCTTAACCGCTGTGCAGGCTGGGCATGACCCTTTGGTTCACAGCCTCTTTCATGCAAATACACCTGTTAGCACAATACCTGCCAGGCTCTCTCAACTCCATGGCAGACCAATTAAGCAGAAAGCTCTTGGACCCACGAGTGGCAGCTCTCAACAGAAACACCTTCTACCTAATAACTCAGAAATGGGGAACCCTGAAGGTCGACCTTTTTGCCTCCCACACCAAACATCAGCTCAGCAAATTCTGCACCAGGGAGCATCACTGCATGGCTTGGAAAGTGGATGCCGTGTCCTTTCCCTGGGTAAACCTCTCGGTCTATGCCTTTCCTCCCCTACCTCTCATTACCGGGATACTGCTCAAAATAAGGGAGGCAAAGCCAAGGACCATTCTCACAGCTCCAGATTGGCCCAGACAGCACTGGTACCCCTTGCTGCGAAGCCTGTCCCCACTGCCTCGATGGAATCTTTTCCAAACCTACTAACCCAGGGGGAAGGAGAATTCGTGCACCCCCATTTGCAGACACTCATTTTGGCAGCTTGACTTATAGCCTAACCCCTGACCAATCTGCCATCCTCAGTAAACAGGTTCTGGATGTTGTCAGAGAGGCGAGATGCCCTAGCACCAGAAAGTCTTATGCAGATAAATGGAAAAGGTTCTGCACATGCATCCAGGCTAAGGGGGCCAATACTTCACAGCCCTCCATCCCTCTCATCCTGGATTACTTAGGTGATCCTACTAAACAGTGGGTCTCTCTTTCTCCTCTATAAAAATTCACACCTCTGCTATTTCTGCTCATTTTCCCACAGAGCAGCCTCTTTTTTTCACACCCTCTGAGAGGGGCTAGCAACTTGAGGACCCCAGAAGGGCACCAACACCAGCTTGGGGACCTTAACTTTGTCTTGGAAAAGCTCACCCTTCCCCCTTTCGAAACAGCTTCTTCTACAGATCTAAAATTTCTCTCCTGGAAGACCAGACCGCCTTCCTCCTGGCTATCACTTCAGCCAGAAGAATGTCTGAGCTGCAAGCACTCATGGCTGTGGAACCCTTTATCTTACATGCAGACAGCGTATCCCTCAGAACTAATCCATCCTTCATGCCCAGGGTGTGGTGTCCAGTGTGGCTGTCAAACAATCCATCCATTTACCCACCTTCTTCCCTAACCCCCAAAACAAGGGGGAAAGGATTCTGCACTCTCTAGATGTGCACAGACAGCTCCGATACTATCTGGACAGGACTAAACTGTTCAGAAAGTCTGATCAATTGCTGGTTAGCTTTGCTTCAGGGGCAGAAGGCAAAGTCATCTCCAAGCAAACCATTTCCAAACGGATAGCACACTGCATCCATTTCTGCTACAAGCAGCATGGCAAGCCTCCCCCTAAGGGAGTCAGGACACACTCCACTAGAGCAGCCTCCACCTCTGCAGCTTTCCTCAGAGGAGTCCCCACCAGGGACATCCTGGAGGCTGCCACCTGGACATCTATTCATACCAAGCATTACCACCTGCCTCTCTTCTCCAAATCCAGGGTAAGTTTGTCTCTGCAGTCTTACAGGGCATGCTAGCCAGCCCCTAGCTTCCTGGACTGCCTCCACCCAATTTTTCAGCTTTGGGAATCGACCCAAATGTGATGACAGCAACAGTGAAACATGAACATAGTACATTTGTGTACATTTACCATAAATGTAGATGTTGGAGTGTATTCACTGTTGCAGTCCTGATTTCCCTTCCTCTATCCCCCTCTCTCTTTCCTTGTTCTCTTTTCCTTACAAGGGACATATTGGTATTTATTTTCCACTGGTGGGGTTTTTCCACCAGAGCCTGGCCTCCTACCAGGTTAGGGCAAGAAAAACTGATGTAATGGCATTGGATGCCTTCCTTTATACCACTGATGACCTAACGTCAGTCCTCAAGCAACAGCAGCTGACGCAGAAATACTAAGTCTTTGGTATTCCGGCCGGCCGAGGGCTACCCTGGCAGGGATAACCCAAATGTAATGACTGCAACAGAGTGAATACACTTTAACATCTACATTTATGGTAAATGTACACAACTGTACTTTCTTCATGAGGCCAGGAAACATGCTACCAGAAAAACATAAATGTCTGAATAGAAAAGATTTTCTGTTTAGTGCCTCTCACCATCAGGATCCTTTTTAAGTAGGGGTTCTCTTGGTTCTTTCTCATATATGTGATCTGCTGCATGCTGGCATGGCATATTCTTAAGTTAAAGCTCACCTGTTAGCAGTCTCTGCTTTTTTACCATTGAACCCCCGTTTGGCGCCTCAGTTTGGAGTTGAGCAATTTCTTAAAGGAGTTTTTCATATCGGGCCCCTGAGAAAGCCTATTCTACCTTCTTGGGACCTCGATTATTGTACATGAACAATCAACTCAGGCTCCTTTCAAACCTGTTAGTTCAACTTCCTCAACTTTGTACTGGGAAGAGTGTTCTGCCGCTGGCTCTTATTTCTGCCAATTGTGTGTCTGAACTTCAGACTCGAATGGCCATTCCTTAATTTGTCACAGAGACAGGGTGTGTTTTTGTACTAATCCTTTTATGCTCAAAATGGTTAATGAGTTGTCCCTTAATCAGTCTATTCAACTTCCTTCCATTTTTCCTTCTCTGCAGTTTCCGAGTGAGTAGATTCTTCACATCTTGGACCTGCATAAACGGCTCAGATAATACTTCGAGAAAACAAAGGTTATTTGCAAGTCTGTGCAACTTTTTTTCTTTTCATCCCAGGACTTTGGGTTTGGCTGTTTCCAAGCAAACCATTTCCTCTTGGATCTCTAAGGCCATTTCCTTTTGTTTTACTTTTCATGGCAAGTGTCTTTCCTTATTTGTAAAGGCACATTCTTCTAGGGTGGTTGCTTCTTCTTCTTGAGGTTGCTACTTGGACTTTTATTCGTACTTTTACTAAGCATTAATTGGAAGTTGTCAGGGCTGGGGCAGGTTTTGCCAGGGTTTGTAGAGGGATCTTCTATGCCTTCCTCTTTTCATTCCTTACAGTAGCTTTTGTACTCTCCAACTGGTTATGAATACTGCAACAGTGATATGGAAGGGCATAGTACCTCTTGCCCTTGTGTTTTAACCTCCTGACCACAAGGCTTCTTTTTCTTTTCCTTCTGAACTTTTTTCTTCTGGATGTGCATGCTTTCCTTTGTCCTTGGGAGTGTTTTGTTTCTCCTGGTGTATTTCAGTTCTGAGTGTGTCTGTCAATCACCTTTATGTCCTTTGCTGTACATGGAAAGTATATTTGTAATATATGGCGCCTGTAAAATCTAAAGGTTTTGGTATACTAGACAAATGTTGGGCTATCCCTACTGTAAAGAAAGAGGGGTCCGAAAGGTGAGAGAAATCAAGCAGAGGAGAGTAGTATCGCTGAAATTGAATTCATCCCCAAGTCTTTGTGAGTACGTTCATGAGGTGGACTCTGTTTTCACAAAATTTCACCAAGATGACACCGATATATAGATTGCATTTATGGCATATATCATGGACAGAAGTAGGTCAAAAATAAAAAATATATAGCTGGGTGCAAAAGACCCAGGATAAAAAAGTGGCCAGTCCTAGTAGGCACACCGGTGCCATGACTGGAAAAAAGATGACCGTGTAGAATCCTCAAAATACGGAAACATTCCTAAAATGGGGCCAGACCAGTCCCAGGGGAATGATGCCCCCTTTGTTGTAGAAGGAAGTAGCAGTCCACACAAAAAAAAAATCACAAAAACTGATAGGCCAAAGAAGAGCCGTAAAGATGATAGACTGTTGAGGATAAAAAAGAAATTATGCATTGTTACCATTTATGCAAAAAACCCAGAATTTCCAGACACAAGAAGCTCAAAAAGGTTGAGAGAAATTAGAGGAAAGAAAAATATTTCAAGAAAAACTGTCAGAAGCCTCAAATAGAAGTTTGTGTTCATTAATGCGTTGTGTTGTGTTCATTAAGTGCATTCACCAACAACTCCATGACTACCTTATTAAAGAAAACCTTCTAACCCCCACGCAACATGGATTTCACCCTAAACACAGAACTACTCCTGCTCTTTACTGACACAGTAACCACATCACATGATAAAAATATGCTCATCTCCTTATTTCTTGATTTATCCTAAGCCTTCAACACTCTCTCTCATAGTTTACTTCTTGCTAAGCTAGCATCTCTCAACTTCGCTAACTCTACACTCTCCTGGTTCTCCAGCTACCTTACAAACAGATTCCAAGCTGTAAAATGGCAATCCTTACTAACAGATTCCAAGCTGTAAAATGGCAATCCCACCTTTCCTCCTTTCTAGCTGTTCACACCGGGGTACCCCATGGCTCCATCCCTGGACCCCTTCTGTTTAACATCTTCATCAATAATCTTCACTCTGCTTGTTCACTCTCTACTGTTGTTCAGTACACTGACAATTCCACCATCATCTCCTGTTCTTCCCTTCACACCCTTACACAAGAATCTCTTCATTCTGTGGAAAACTGGCTCAACTCCAGCCAATTTATACTAAACCCCTAGAAATCAAAACTACTACTATTCCTTCTAAAAACCATGCAAAATCGTAAAGCTACCTTCTCAGTCTCCTCTCTATACAATACAATCATCTCTACTGAATCACACACTAAACTCTTGGGTGTTATAATTGATGACCACCTAAGATTCGATCTACATATTCAATGCATAAAAAAAAAAAAAAAAAAAAAAAAAAACACACCAAAAACTAGGCCTCCTATACAGGCACAGGAAATACCTCACTACTACTTCCAAGCTCACCGTAGCATAAGCTCTCCTACTACCAACCTCTACTGTATGCTGCCCCCTTACTCATATTCCTCTAGTCAAATGTCATGATTAGATTAGAACAAATATATAATAAAAGTGGCAAGGTTTGCTGCTAAACATGCATTATCGCACTCCTCACTGTATAACCCTAAAAAAACCTGCATTGGCTTGAATTCCAGCACCAACTTCTGCTCCCCCAGTTGCTCTTAGCTCATTCAGTCTTGCGCACACCATCATCCTGTCCCTCCCTCTCCTCTCTCATCCAGCCATATATCCCTAACCGTGCACTTTGCAACTCTTAATAGCGCGAGTTACAAGTCTGTAAAGTCATTTCTAACTTTGAGAAAAATACTTTAGTCATTCTGTAGCCTCAGCCTGGAATAAGTTACCTCTTCATGTCAGAACTATGATAAACCCCAACTCCTTTAAGTCTGCCTTAAGATTACTTCCATTCATCCTGCTCCTGCCATTATGACCCAACGTAATGTAAATGTAGTCTTCATCCCTCCTAACTGCTCACGTGACTTGCAAAGGTTATTTCTCCTCTCATTTCCCTGCTTCTCCCCTCTTTTATTCTTCTTTCAGTTTTTCACTCCTAATAACTCTTGCTACTTCGCTAAACAGAAATATGATATAAACTTGTTACTTTCTGTATTGTACATATGGTTCTCACTTTTCTGTATGTATAGACATTGCTAATTGAATTTATGTGAACTACTTATACTATAAACTTATTTACTTTTTTGTAAATTGTTATAGGTGTTGTATACTGTAAATTATTCTGGAGCTTTTCTCATCGGGTCTACGCTGAAAATGTGTTCCTGCCCAGACGGACTAACCCAGTTAACAAATGTCAAGTAAAATAAAAATAAATTAATACAAGGACAGACTCAAAAACTCCAACTATTCCCTGTCTCATATCGCCTACTTAGAGGTGATCTCTGCTTAACTTACAAAGCGATGTCTGAACCAGCTCTGTTAGAAATGCTACATCTAAAGAAATCCAATCCCTCTGCACCACATGCTCCAGAGACCTCAACCTCATTACCACAATTAAAGATACAAGAGGAAGTTGTCAGGGGAAATTCAACAGAATCAGACTATAAAGAGAATATGGAACAAGGACATTCCACGTTGATTCATAATATTTCTGGATATGAACTGACGTTAGATGAAAGTAATATATTACAGAAAGGTTTGAATTTTATACCTACTTGCCCTAGTAGGTTAGAAGATACGATACTTGGTTTAAGGATTTTTTGTAGGGATGTTATGCTACGTCTTACGTTTGGTGATCGGGTTAGTGATATTAGGAAGGGAGAAAATTCAGGGCCATGTCTAAAGAAACCGAGTTGTTATACTCCCTTGAATCATCCACTGGTTGAAGCCTATTGTAAGCTAACCGAGGATGAGATCTTTCGGTTTTATGATAATAGAACATTAACTCTTTAAGATTTTTGAAACATAATTTAACATTTAAGGAACGGAAGGCTCTATTTACTTTACAAAATAATGATGCTCTAACTGTTCGGCCAGCAGATAAAGGGGGCAGTATTGTAATTATGGACAGCGATTCCTATGTATTGAGCATGCATGAGATGTTAGAAGACCATACTTTTTACAAGATAATATCAGTTCCTGAGGTGCATAATATTATATCTACAGTTGGGAATGACCTGATTGATATAAAGAAGGTTGGTGTCATTTCTAATGAAATGTTTGATTTTTTGAGTGTGGACAATCCGTTAATTCCTATTATTCAGGGACTCCTCAAAATTCATAAGGGCCCTTTTAGACCACCTATGAGGCCTATAGTAGCGGGGGCTGGTTGGGTTACTGAACCCCTATCTTTGTTTGTAGAGAAGCATTTACGCCCCGTAATTAATTTGGACCCGTATGTTTTAAAAGATTCTAAGCAATTTTTGAGTGACCTTTATGAAAGTGTGGGAGGTATAACTGATTTACATGATATAGCTTTTGTCACTATGGACGTCCAGTCATTATTCACTATGATACCTAATGATCTTGGAATTCAGTTTATTCAAAAATATTTGAGTTTACATAGTGACTATACAGGTGTACAGATAGATCTGTTCCTTTTGGAAATTGTTCTTAATAATAATATTTTCATCTTTGGGAAGGATATTTATTTGCTGGAACACGGCGTAGCTATGGGCACTTCATGTGCCAATAGCTACGCCAATATCTTCCTTGCTCAATGGGAACATGATGTCTTGTTTTTACAGAATCATTTTATAGAGCACGTTTTGTTTTATAAGCGATTCATGGATGATTTGTTTATTTTATGGCGTGGTCCCAATTCAATGTTTAATGTGTTTTTTGAAGAAGTCAATAATTTGCCGACGTGTTTTAAGTTTACGTTTAAATTTTCGTAGACTACCTTGATGTATATGTTCAGAAGTTAGATTCAGGTATCATCAATACTGGTGTTTATCATAAGGCATGTTATAAGAATTCGCTCTTGTTTAGGACGAGTATGCATCCGGGATATATTTTCAGGAATTTAGTTCGAGGGCAGGGTATGAGAGCATCTAGGATGAACTCTTCAGAAGTTGGGTTTTGTTCTGAACTCGCAAGTATTGGTGAGAATTTGATAGAAAGGGGCTATTCGTATGCAGAACTAGAAAGGCAATGGAATGATCTTGAATCTTTGAGAGAAACTAGGGCCAAACCATATTTTGGCCCGAATGACTGTATAATTAGTCCTCTTGGCAATAGTAGACCTATTTTTACTAAAATTCCATTATATTTTTCAAGTGACACTGGATATGTCACGAAACTCTTTGAGCAATACTGGTCTATCCTTTTAGTTGACAGTGATATAGGGGGTATTGTCGGTCAAGCCCCTAGGTTTAGATACAAGAACCACAAGAATCTGAAGAGGTTCTTATGTTATAAGAATGATGATAGAGGTGCTGTTGACTTTGGGTATACTGAACCATGTGGCTCGTGTAATCACTGCCCTTATATTAGTACCGAATTTGAGTTTTTTCACCTGGATATGTGCAAGTCTTTTAAGTTTAGAGGTCATCATGACTATATGTCTTTTAATGTGGTATACCTAGCAGTATGTGAAACTTGTAGTGCATTCTATGTTGGGAAGACCAACAGAGCCTTACGTGATCGTATGAGAGAACATCTGTACAGTATAAGAAAGAAGTTATCAAATAATGCACTTTCCAAACATGTTAATGAATTTGTTGTCGAACACACCTTTAGGTTTAGGGTCATTGAATCCATCAATAATAGTGTTAGACAGGGTGATATTAGGATGTATACAGAGTATAGGGAAACATGTTAGATTATTGTTTTAAGGGCTGATAGGGGCAAGGGTTTAAATGAACGAGCCTCTATCAAACCTGTTTTGAAAAGGAGGAGGCTAAATAAATAGACTTCTTTATTTATGTATGTTTTTTATTTTTAGTTTCTTATTTTATGATAGAATAAGTAGGATATGTTTTTATATGTTGACAGGTTTGCTGTATTGTTATATTATGCTATGCTCCTATATCTTTAAGACATTTTAGTTGTTGTTCATTCGTTAATTGGTTGTACTAATTGATGAATGAGACCTATATATATCTTGGTATGTTTAAATTGTATATGTTACTAGGTCTGAAGAAGCTTTTTAGCGAAAGCGCTCACCTCTTTTTACAATAAACCTGAGTTTTTACCCTGGTTCGTGCGTGGATATTACTAACTGTTGTTGCTGGATTGAAGCTGAGAACTGTTCTTTTGGATTTTCTCCTCGCATGACTGTTTTATTCATCACATGGTAGCTCCGTGGTTTATTTGCTTTTTATATCAAATTGTTATAGGTGTTGTATACTGTAAATTGTTCTGGAGCTTTTCTCATCGGGTCTCCGCTGAAAATGTGTTCCTGCCCAGACGGACTAACCCAGTTAACAAATGTCAAATAAAATAAATTAATACAAGGACAGACTCAAAAACTCCAACTATTCCCTGTCTCATATTGCCTACTTAGAGGTGATCTCTGCTTGACTTACAAAGCAATGTCTGACCCAGCTCTGTTAGAAATGCTACATCTAAAGAAATCCAATCCCTCTGCACCACATGCTCCAGAGACCTCAACCTCATTACCACAATCAAACGAACGTGCTGGAGGGACAATTTCATAACCCAGCGACTGCCCATGCTATGGAGTAGACTTCCCATACATGTTAAACAGCACCTTACTAGCCCTCTTCAAGAGAAATCTTGATGAGCGGATGGGAAATAGAAAATTCACCCCAGGGATCACTCCAGTGGCTTTACTCAACAGAGGTACTGGGAACTAAAGTCGGGTGGCACAATGCCAGGGTAATCCTATGGGCTAGGCTTATAAAGGCTCCAGGGCCATTAGCCTAGTACACACCTATGAACTTATAAACAACAAATTTGTGAAGTACAGTATATAGATCAAGAAACTTTGATCTGTTTGGAAAAAGAAGCAGCTGAGGAAGTGCAAAAATATAAACAAAACCTAGAGATTTTTGAAAAGTATAAAAAAATATGGTCATGGGAAAGGGATTTGATAGGGTGCAATATTTATGCAAACGCAAAAGTCAAATTAGTCAATATAAAGAAGGCAGCATCAAAGATATTCGAAGAGAAATACAGGCAAAAGCATACAAATATGGAAAATTTCACCATAAAAACACTTGAAGCTGGACAGCAAGAGAAGGAACAGTAAACTGTGGAAATTCTGACTCAGTCATTTTTGAGGAGCGATAGGCCAGTGAGTTCCCATATGACAGAGCAACGGATGGCACATGATGAAATTGAAGAGAATTTGCCACAGGAAGATGTTATAGAACTTTCTATAAAATGCCTGCAGGAAATGGAAAACAAAAAATGTGCCCCCTGTTTAGAAGAAAATGAGCCAAGAGAAGAGTTGCATGATTTAATAGATCAATAAAAGAAATAGACTGCAGAAGGTCAGTAAAACTCAAAAAGTCAGAAGTTTGATAAAACAAATTAACACTAATTAGGACTGTCCACAAAGATCCATGTGGTATAACAGAAGTAAACAGGGTACAGTAACACAGGGTAGTGAGGGAAAGGAAGGGGAAAAATCAAATTCCATCATGGAAGTATTGAATAGAGAAAACTGTAAAGCAATTAAGACAAGAAGTGTCACTGTTAGAGGAGTATAGAAGAGGGAACAGTTCAACAAAAATACTTCGAAAGATGTGATGAAAGCAATGCACGGTATTACAGATCAGGATCTGTCACCACAAGCAGAAAAACTTAGAAAATCAGCAGATAGATATAAAGGAAAAAAGTACTAAGTAAGCAATTTATCGATGACCCAAAAAATTTTTCTAGAAAATTGGGAAACAAGGTAAAAGGAATTGAAGGACCAAAAAAAAAATGTATTTTGGAGTAGTAGTTATGAAGATCATGTGGAGCATAAAGATGCTAAATGGATAGAAGAAGTAAAAGAAAGAATAAAGTTTAAAGGTGCTGGATATGAAATGGGATGAAGTAATACATAGAGAAATCGAAACAAAGTTTAAGAAAAGCCTCTGACTGGAAAACCCCAGGCTCAGATGCAGTACCTAACTTCTGGTTAAAAGTATGAACATCTTTGCACGAAGATTTAGCCATGAGTAAGAACTATTTTACATGCGCACCCCAAACAGACATCAGCCTGGCTAACAGCTGGAAAAACAATACTCTTACTTGAGTGAACCTGCAAGCTACCCTAAAAATTATAGACCAATAACTTGCCTTCCAACTATATATGAAGTACACTCTGGAATTGATGCTGTCAGAGTTTATAGTCACTTAGAAGAAAACTCCGTTATGGCAGTAGAACAAAAAGGCAATAAAAGAAAGCCATGTGGAAGGATCATTTGTTAAATAAAATCATAGCGGAAAACTGTAAAAAGGGGAAGAATCTAAGTATGGCATGAATTGACTACAAAAAAGCATTTGATAGTATCCCAGATTCATGGATAAGAGTGTTTAAAAATGTGTACAGTACACCCTACACTGAACAACTACATGAAACCATGGCAGATCACTTTGCAATTAAGCCTTGATAAAGGACAGATTATTATCCCAGGGATAACAATTCAAAGGGGGATATTCCAGGTTGACTTTCACTGCTGTTATTCTGTCTTGCCCTTAACTCCTTAAGCTGCTTACTTAATAGCATAGGCCATGGCTATAATTTGACTCCTAGAAAACAACAAAGACTTCTCATCTTCTCTTTGTCAATTTGAAACTGTACAGCTCATCAGATGAGGAACTGAAAGCACAACTGCAAGTTCATAGGTAGGTACTCTGCTATCTGCTCAAGGGCCAACGTAAGCCTAGCCAGCAAGGTTCCATAGCTTACGCCACCCAAGAAAGTTATTTTCCTGTGCCACTGTCCAGCAGAGACACAGAAGTGATCCCCGGGGTGTATTTCCTATTTCCCGTCCACTCATCAAGATTTTTCTTGAAGAGTGCAAATGAAGAACTTTGCTTGACATAGATGGGTAGCTTGTTCCAGAGTATAGGAAGTCTCTGGGACAGGAATCTATCCCTCCAGCATGTCCTGTTTATTGTGGTGACAAGATTTAGGTAGCTCTGAGGGATTGGGATTTCTTTAGGTGTAGCATGTCCAACAGCTCTGGGTTTGACATAGCTTTATATGTTAAGCAGAGATCACCTCGGAGTAGGCGATATTGCTACGGAGTAAAGCTGGAGTTTTTTGAGGTGGTCAGTGTAGGGCATTTGCTTGAGGCCAGTAATCCTCTTTGTGAGGTACTTCTGTGGTCTTTCCAGCTGCTGCATATGTCTTGTGAGGTATATTCCAAAAGGAGCATTGTACTCTATAATGGGTCTGAGTGACGAGTAGAGGGGAACAATAACCTCTATTTTCCTGGATGTGAACCCTTTTATGATGAGGTGTGCCACGTAGAAGGACTTCCTGACTACTGTGGCAATGTGACTATCAAAGGAGAGACTGCTGTCCACCTGGGTCCCCCAAGGTCTCTTATCACGCATTTGGTGTTAAGTGGATTGCTGCCTATGTGGTAGATCATGGGTACAGAGTTTTTACCAGAAGGGATGACACTGCACTTTTTGGCATTGAGCTTGAGGCCTCGGCTCTGACACCAGGCATCTGTCTCTGTGAGGCCCTTCTGTAGGATGTCCACATCATTTGGGGACTTGACTATGGCTCCTAGTTTGCAGCCATCTGCAAACTTCATTAGCCAGAGGCCTTCTGTGTTGGCCTGTACTTCAGAGAAGTAGATACCAAACAGGAGAGGTCCCAGGACAGAACCCTGTGGTACTCCACTTGTCACTGCTTTGAGGTTAGGTTTGCAGTCTGCAACTTTTACAGTGTGGGTTCGGTCAGTGAGCCAGTTGACAACCCATCTTGTGACCTAGGGATTTATACCTAGTTTAGTGTGTTTAGCTATAATTTCAGAATGGGGGATGGTGTTGAAAGCCTTGGCGAGGTCAAGATAGGCTGTGTGAACCACCACATCCTCATCCACGGCTTTGGTGACTGCCTCAAAGAAGTCTATCAGGTTCAGGAGGCATGATCTGCCTTTCACAAACCCAAACTGGGTGTGATCCAGAGTTTGGAGGTTACCAATGCTTTGTTTGAGTTCCATGATGATACGTTCCATGGCCTTGCAGACCAGGCTCGTCAGGCTAATAGGTCGATAGTTCCCGGTATCAGTGCTGGCTTCCCCTTTGTGGAGTGGGTTAACTGTTGCTGTGTGCCATTCAGTGGGCACAAAGCCTGATGCGAGGCTATTATTGAACATGGTGCTTAAGTGTGGAGCCAGTTCGTTCTGAAGTTCGTGCAAAACGCAGCCTGGGATGTTGTCTGGTCCCATAGATACTGTGTTTTTGGCTTTAGAGAGTGCAGCTTTTACCTGCGTAGTTGTGATTACAGGGACTCTGCATTCTTCCTGTATAGATATGGGCCATTTAGGGGGTGAGAGGGGGGTAAAGTTAGCACTGAACCTATCTGCCAGGATGTTGGCAATATCAGTTGGTTATGTAATTGTCGTGCCTTTGTGCTGTAACTCAGAACAGATCTGGGTGTTGCCATGTAGATTCTTGACATAGCTATAGAATGCTTTGTGGTTGCCCTTGGATTTAGTGGCGATTTTGTTTTCATAGCTAGCGTTGAAGGATCTTATAAGGGATCTCAGCTTATTACTGAGGCTGACTAGGGAGCTCCTCCACTCATGGGATTTTACTCTCTTTTTCCAGCAGTTTCTTCCTTCTATTGTACAGTTAGTTTATGGCAGGGGACCACCAGATTGGCTTCCTTTTTTTGGAGGATAGCATCTTGGTTCTTTTTGGGATAGCACGATCCATGCACTCGTGTAAGTGCTTAGAGTGCATTTGTGTAGGATTCAGCAGTTGTAACTGCATTGTCCATCTGTATGGGTGTCATGAAGTTCACCACTTCTGTCTTAAGATGCATGAAGTTTGCTTTGGAAACATTTTTTTTACTGTGGTTTCCTTAATGGGGGGTGGGGGCGGGATGTGGATATCAAGGGTGATAAGCTTATGGTCGGATCGGACCAACGAGGAGTTGACTTCAGGTGTGGAACACTGGTCACTCATATTGGTAATGACTAGGTCTAGGATATTGTTGCCCCTGGTGGGGGTGTGGATAAGTTGATCTAGGGCATTGGAGTTTATGAATTCCAAAAAGCGTTGAGCTAAGGAGTTGGTACACGAGTAGTTTTCCCAGTTAATGGTGGGGTAGTTGAAGTCGCCCGTTATTAGGGTGTTTGGTTGAACTTTAATATTTTCCAGTACATCAAGAAAAGAGGAATGGGAATCCTGGGGTATGATGGGGGATCTGTAGCAAGCTACAATTTGGATTGCAGTTTTGCCCAGAGTTAGTTGCACTTGGATAACCTCGGATGCATTATGCTGAGCAACTAGCCTGGAGGTGTGGTAGATATCCTTAATGAATATGGACACACCTCCACCTTTGGTGTTTTGGTCCAGGTTATATGGCTGAAAAGTGTGGTATGAGTTATAGCCTGGTAGTGCAGGGGTCTCTCTCGAGCCTTGAACCAGGTCTCAGTCATTGCACAGAAATCGAAGTTCTCCATTTTAAGGAGTGCCTCGAGTGAGTGTATTTTGAGATTTAGACTTCTAGCATTGAGTAGCATTACCCTCAGTTTTTGTTTGCTTGTTCCTGTTATGGTGATGAATTTATTTGAACCCTGCCTAAAAAAGGCACTATAGGGGCAGCAAGAGCCTTGGCCAGTATCCGGAATCCAAGGGGCAACAGGTGCAGGCCATCTGTGGCAAAGCATCGTGGTCTCTCGACCATGTCATCCCAAGCAGACAGATACTGGATCCCCTTAGAATGACACCAGACGCTTAGCCAATTGTTGAAGTCAATCATTTTGTCCTTGTACTGTGGTATCATTCTGGGCGATGGCAGAATGCTACTCTGGGCTAGGGTCATACCTGCCTGGGCTACAAGATCGGAGAGCTCTTCCATGTAGTCCAGGGAGGTACGTCTTAGGTCATTCACACCAACATGGACAATGTCAGTCATATTTGTACAAGTTGTGGAGTGACCTGAGTGCGTGGGTTATGTGGCGGATCCTGGCACCTGACAGGCCGCTGACAGTAACCTTTTCCTTGTTTAGCCTGGTGAGTGGGACATCAGTGTGCCTGACTATAGAGTCACCTATGACTAGTGTGTTGGTTACGTTGTTTTGCCTTATTGGCTGTGGTTGAGTGGCACACCGAGTCTGTGGGCTGTGTGTCATTTGGGTTGTGTTGGGGGATGGAGGTTTCTTGTGTTACTGCTTTGGAGGTCTCTGTTGCTTAGACAGATTATTATTGAGAGCCTCCGCGAATGTTTTTGTGATACTATGTGTGGATTTTGGTGGTGTAGATTTAGTAAGACTATGTGATGAGTGTGGTGTGGTGTGGTGCAAATGTTTACCTTCTCCTCATGACTGTCAAGTTCAGTCTTGGTTGGAGAAAGCATTACCTCCAGTTTGGCTAGATAAGTGCATCTCTCACAGGGTTGTAGTGTTGTCAAAATGTTTTCAGATATAAGAATGTCATTTGGTCTTGATAAATGTGCAAACGCAGCCTTTAAAGCAGGAAAACTGCAGCACCAAGAAAACATCAGTTTGGGATAAGAATGTGATATAAAAGAAATTGATTTAGAGGGGAGTGTACAAGTATTTGGGAACTGATGAAGGATCAACAATAAAATAAATGTGAATAAAACTTAGTAAGGGATGCTTGAGAAGACTTAAATGAATCCTGAAAACAACATTGACATCTGGGAACAAAATCCAAGCTATAAACCAATTTGCTCTTCCTGTCCTAAACTTAGTTTTGGAGTGATTGTCTGGGCTCAAAATGTGTTGGATAGATTAGACAGGAAAATAAGAAGAATGCTTCATGCTCACCAAATGATTTATCAAAATCATTGCATACCAAGATTGTATTTCCCGTTCCGAAGGAGGGATGGATCTCCTTGAAATTGATTACATGTATTGATCTGCATTTGTGGGACTGCACACATCTGCTGACCTCACAAGACCCAAACGTAGTGAAAGTTTAGAAACATGAGGAGAATAAATTTAAGGTGACTTCTCTGCTTAGTCTAGCAGAAGCATATCAGTGTCAGACAGGAATGGAATTCAAACCAGTAGCAGATAAAAATCAGGCAGCAACTGAATATGCCAAAAAACAAAAAAGAATATAAGCTGAAGGACCAGATGAGAAGCCAAGAAATGTGGAAAATGCATAAATATAGTTGAAAGTATAGAAAAGAACCTCATGCTGATCAGGATCAAACACAGGAATGGTTAAGAAGTGAATTCATACCAAGAGATGAAAGGTTAATATTGGCGGCCCAAGATAGTGGGCTATGTACACGTTGGTTTCCAAAGTTAATTGAACATGTGGGAGAAACAGACAAATGTGGGTTATGTAAAACAGAATTGGAAATAGTTATACACTTCGTTGCTGGTTCTGGCATACTAATGGCAGGAGGACTATACTGAAAGGGAAAATATGGCAAGACTGTTGCACTTAGACTTGTGGAAACATTATGGTATTGAAGTGGCTGAAAAACGCTGGAAATATGAGCCACAAAGCATCATAGAAAATGGTCTACATCACATGGGATCACCCATTACCAACAGTTCAAACGATAGACATTAGAAATCCGGATGTAGTAGTAGATAAAAAGAAGACAAAAGTAGCATTGATCATTGAAATCACACACCCAGTGACTACAGTGTTTTGAGTACAGAGAGCGACAAGTCATAAATTATCAAAATTTGCAGGAAGAAAGATACCCAGACAGTTCCAATAGCAGTAGGAGCAACAGGTCTTATGAAGAAGAATCTACAATCCTGTTTAGATAGCTTACCAATGTGTGTGTATCCATACGAATTGCAGGAGGTGTCATTACTGGGCACATTGCAGGTGCTGCGAAAAGCACTTCTGGCTGATTGAAACAATACTAACTTCATGAGCTTTAATAATACTTTGACTTAGGAATGGGGGTCTATTCCCATCATGGTATTTGAAACCCAAAAGACTTGGAGAAATTAAAAAAAAAAGAAAGAAGTAATAACACAGCAACAGTGAAGAGCTGGACATCTACTGTTACGGTAAGATTTTACACAGCTGTACTTCTTTTTTTTTTTTTTTTTGGGACAACCCATCCCATTTAGATGTTTTGCCTTAAAAATTATTTATTGATGTTTTATCGTAACTCAAAGCTGACTATGAAAATAAAGGGTATTGTCCAAATTTATTTATTTTTTTTTCAGGGGAGGAAATATTTGTACAACATGATTTACGAAAAGTTGATCAGAATACAACACAGAGGTGTCTACTGTGATGGCACCATTCTTGTGCAGGCTGAATGCAATGATATTGACATTGGGGAAGAAGTTGCAAAGAAATGCTTTGCAGAAAAATGCAAGCCAACTTTTACTAGTGAGAATGAAGAGCAAAGTGCTTCGCATTCCTGGTCTCCAGCTTTGTATTCTAAGCGACAAACTGATACCTGCCAGAAAGGTGATAAAAAAGTCCATCAGTTTAACAAGCAAAAAGGACGTATACCATTTTATGACCAGAAAGGTGATGTCAAGAGGGATTGTCAAATGTAAGTTGGTTATTTCCTCATTGCTGCTTTAGTGAATCTACAGATGTGATGATGTCATTTTCACGTTTTTCACTTGTGGGTCGGATCTGTCTCTGCCCCATATTCCAGCTCAAAGCCTTCAGCAAAGCTCGTGGACTACATTTTTACCCATAATTCCTTCCACCGATCACTTCAAATCTCATTTGCCACACAGCAAAGAGGTTCATTCATTCATAACTCTGGGCTAAGTACTTGCTATTTTGATGGCTATTTCACCTATTTTTCTCTTATATTTCTATTATATTTCTCTTGTAGTTCTATCCCCTTTCAGCGCTTCCTTGTCACGAAACGCCCGTTTAAATTAGAGAGTGTTTTAGGAACATCTGTTTAAGTTAGAGGACGTTCCTTTCCCTTTCAAAACCCTTAGACTTTTGAACTTAGACCTTTCAACTTTAAAACTTTTTCTGTGTGAGAGACTGCTTAAAGTCCATTTAAGTTAGTGGACTTAAATCTGTGTGATTGTTTCCCTTTATCTTCTGATAATGTCTTAAAAGGACAGCAAATCTATAGGCTTTAAAAAGTACAAAAAATGCAGTAAAAAATGCCCCTTAGCAATTCGCAGACATTGTGCGTATATTGCTTATGGGTTATACACTTAAAGGAATATTGCTCCATCTACCTTAATTTTAATCATTGGGCATTGATGGAGCATACAAATAAATTAATATTGAAAGGCCTCTTAAAAACACCTTTCTCTGAGGCTGTATGTACAGAAAAAGACAATGCTAAAAAGACCTTGATCGGAGCAGTGATCCTTGTCTGAGCCAAAACAGAAAGCTCCGAAACTGATGGATCCAAAAGCTTCATCAGATCCGACATCCACTCCTGGTTCCAGTATCTTCTTGGTGCAGGGATCTCCTCAACCTCCGAAGACCTCCTTGGCACAAAAACATGAGTGAATCACTTTCACTGGAAAAGATTTTCCTCTAGGTTACTTTCTCCAATCCTGGCTCCTTCAGGAATCACCTTCTTTATCTACTAGGTCCACCAGGATTTTGTAAAATGAAGATGTGGAAAGAGTCATGGAGAGACTTTTGAAGACACCTGCATTGGCCACAATTTTTGTGGACCCGGTCCCAAAGAAATCTGTTTTGACGAAGACCCTTTCTTCTGCTGCAGTTCCTCCTCTGAGCCGTTGTCCTGTTTCGGAACCAGAAGAATTTGAAATCCAGGTTGTGTCGGTGTCGACTCCAGGACTTTTAACCTCCCCAGTTCTGACATCGGCCCCGAGCATTTCCTTGCCTTTGGAGCAAATCATCTCTAGGAGCAGACGCTCCCCATTCGAGTCAACAGAGACTTTTCCAGTTTCTTCTGAGCTGATTTTGTCCACAGGGGCCTCTGCTTGGGTGAGCTTGGCTCCTGTCTTTGCTTTGGAGCTACCCTCTTAGAGTCTGGAAAGACCTTTGGCGCCAACAACTTGTGTCAGATCTGGGGACCTCTCTGGAGCGGGAAGGGTCTGCCTGCAATGTAATAAGGAGGGCTTTGACTTCTTCACAGTCTGAGACTCTACCTTCCGTAGTTTTTCCTCCCTCTTTGTCAGGTGCATTTCTCACGCACCCTCCCCACAAGGCCTGCATAGACGCTAGAAGTCAGGATATACCTCAGGATACTGCCCCCTCTTCTGACACCTCTCCAGAGTATCCCTCTGAAGAGGTCCCTTGGAAGAGTACATGATAGAGTGAAACATCTGGACCCTCCAGAAGAGTGTTACATCTGATACTGACCTCAATGAGGCAGAAGGGTCCCCGCAATCACCTCCTAAAGATGTCTCGTTTGAAGCTATTAAAACAGAGAGGTGATTGGCAGTACTCACCCCCTTCTGCTGAGGAGTCAGTATTCCTGAAGGCCTTTGCATGTCACCCTTTAGCTTCTTGGGTTACTCCACCTTTCGATGAGCTCAATTTTGTCTCTCAAAAGGCTTGAGAGACCCCAGATACCATATATCCTTACTCCTAGGAGGCCAAATAAATACATTACTGCCCCAAAAAGAAGAGTTTCCTTACGAAAGGCATAGGAGTTGATGCCATGGTCATGGCGGTGGCCTCCTGGAAGGAACTCTCTAAAACAAGTATGTCTATCCATCCTCTGACTCCAGAACTATGGATAGATATGGGAAGTGTGTCTTTGCATTAGCGACCTTTACTTTACGGTCCCTGAATTATTTAACTCACTTTACAAGACTTCAGAGGGACCTGATTAAAGAATTATCAGACTCTCTTCAAGGAGCTGTAGCCGATGCAGTGGCAGAAAAAGTCAATGCTCAGCTCGCTACTTTAAATTTAGTAATCAACTCTTCCATAAGGCTGACTTCTTATACAGCAGATGGAGTGAGTAGGGCAGCAGGCTCCGGTATGTCTCTCCAGAGATGGGCTTGGATGCGCCTTTGTAGTTTTGTGGAACCCTTCCTTCATTAACACTCCCTTTGATGGCTCATCTTTTTTTGGGCCAAAAGTGAAGGAAACACTCACCATGTGTGAACAAGAAGATAGGACCTTGTCTGCCAGAGTAAGTTTCTACACTCCTACCAGAACTTTTCACAAGGGCCAAAAAGGTAGTGGTAAAATGTGGTTCAGGAAATCACAGAGGTCTTATCAGGACACAAAAGGTGAAAGTTCCCCCACTGGCAGAGAGGGGAACAATAATGGGAGATGTCGCTTTCGCAGTGGGGGGTCCACAAAACCAAAGCTCCATGGAATCTTTCTTTGGGAGACCTTTCCAGCACTCCTGAAGGCGTGCCTGATTGCTCCCCACTAGAGGCAGTCAGGACGGATTATCCCCTGCACAGAGAAACCTGGCAAAACATAAATGACAAATGGGTGCAGGACATAATATCCAGAGAATATGATTTTTTTTTCTCCCTTCCTGGCCCCAAAAACAGACTTGTTCCAAATGTTACACCCAGTCAAAAGGAGCAAACAACTATAGAAATTTAAAAGTTGCTTGGCAAAAGTGTCATCCAAGAGGTCCCCGCAACCAGAAAGGATCTGGAACCCACTCAAGATTCTTTTTAGTTCCAAAGAAAACAGGAAACTGGAGACCCATTCTGGATCTTGGCAAATTAAATAAATCAGTAAAAATGACAAGGTTCTAGATGGTAACACTGTAGTCAATGCTTCCTTTCCTGGGAAAAGGCAACTGGATGTGCTCTATAGACCTCAGACGCATACTACCATATCAAAATGGACAGATGGTCTAGGAGGCTGTTATGCTTCTGGCTAGGAGCCAGTCACTTCCAGTTTTGAGCTCTGCCCTTTGGTCTCACTACAGCCCACAAGAGTTATCAAATGTATGGCAGTACTGGCAGCTCACCTGAGATGCAAGGGAATCTGCATATTCCCATACCTAGACAACTGGATCGTATCTGCCCTGACCAAGCATCACTTGCTTCAGTCAAGAGATCATGTCCTTCAGCTCTGCTCCTCATTAGACATTACAGTAAATTACAAAAAGTCTGTGCTACAACCGTCAGTCTTTTTAAGATTCATAAGACCAGAAATTGATACTACAGCTACTCAGACAGCAAGACTCTCTCCACAGTGAGTACAAGATCTCCGTCATCTCATCAAAACACTCAAAAGTCCAAAACCACTGCAAAATTGGTTCTACACGTGCTAGAAAAAATGGCAGCTTCCATCATTCTAGTTCCTCTATCCTGCCTCCATATGAGAGCACTCCAGTGGATGCTATTTGCTCAGTGCTCGGAGCTTGGAACTTCCTGTGTCTCACAAGATCACAGTAACTGAAACCTGCAAGAAAGACCTACAATGGTGTCTCCACTCACAAACAGCTATTCAGGGCTGCCCCTTTATTCCCCCACAACCTCTAGCCACAGTGACTATGAATGCTTCCCAGGTAAGGGGGGGGGGGGGGCATTTTCTGGGAAAGACAATTCAAGGCATCTGGCAAGACCACAAGGCTCACCTACATGTAAATGTTCTAGAAATGAGAGTGGTGCTTTTAATGTTGCAAGCATTTCAGGACTGACTCCCCACAGGGACAATTGCAGTCCAGGCAGACAGTATGTCAGTAGTGTGGTACATCGACAAACAAGGAGGAACCAGGTCTTACCCACTATGTCAGGATCTCTCAGGGTCTGGCATTGGGCAATAGCCTCCAGCCGCATTCTAGTAGCAAAACACACCCCGGGCAGATCAAACGTGATTGCGGACAAATTAAGCAGAGCCATTTTATGGCCACACGAGTGGTCCCTCAAACAGAAGATAGTGGATGTGATATTCCACAAATGGGGCCAATCTTGCTGCGACCTCCATCACCCGACAATGCCAAATGCAGTAACTATTTTGCCCTACTCTCCCCAATGGGGGAATCACCAAGGGATGCACTTATTCACAATTGTTTCACGGGACTTTAATGCGTTTCCCCGTTCCCCTAATCCCAAAGCTCCTACAGAAAGCAAGCTTATTGGAGACTACCATTATCCACATTGATCCCTACTGGCCTCGTCAGATTTGGTTTTCCTTTCTTCAGCCTCATCTCAGGGATGAACCCTGGTTTCTGGACCTGGTTCTGGACCTTTGACTCATTCGTCGGGGATGATTCATCCCAACCTAGACAATTTGAAAATTGACAGCTTGGCTGTTTCACTTCTCTTAAATGCCAGGCTTCCATCCTTATCCTTGCCAGTCAAGCATATACTTGTATTGTCTTATAAATCGTTCTCTAAAAAACTTTATAAAAGCAAGTGGAACAAATTTGCCATATGGGCTGACAGAAACATAGATCCCTTTACAGCACCAGTTCATATTATTATTCAGTTTTTGCCAGATACTTTCAATGATGGAGCAGCATCAGCTTCAGAAAAAGTGCAACTAGCAGCAATCTGAAATTTTCATAGAGATAATGACTACCCTATTATGGCTCATGGAATCTGCAAAGCCTTTTTGAAAGGCAATATCATGTTTAGGCCTCTTCTGAAACATCCAATATCTCCTTTGGATCTAAACTTCATTTTAACAAACATTGAATGTCCTCCATTTAAACCTTCTGCCACATGCGATATAAAGTATCTTTCATGGAAAACCCTTTTTTGGTGGCAATTACTTCTGCTAGAAGAGTATATGAATTACAAGCATTGTCCATAAAACCTCCATACCTAACTTTTCACAAAGATAGGGTGGCATAATGGTTAAGGTGTTTGCCTTATAAACCAAAGGTGCAGGGTTTGATTCTCAAATGGGGTAATTGGCTAGTCTTAAAATTGCCCACAAAGGCAGTTAGCCTAGTACTAATCTATGAATCTATGAAATCCTACCCAAGGTGGTTACAGAAAATACCCTAAACCAGTCTGTTGACCTTCTGGTCTTCTCCAATTTTCAAAATAAAGGTGAATATTCTTTGCACTTACTTGATGTCCATAGGCAGTTACGTTTTCGGAAGTCAGAAAATCAGACCAACTTTGTTTCTTTCCCAGATACAAAGAAAGGCTACCCAGTATCGAAGATCACATTATCCAAATGACTTAACAGCTTGTATATCCTATATTTACAATTCTTATAACAAGACCCTTCCATATGGTACTAAAGCACATTCTGCAAGAGCTGTTGCCACCTCTGCAGCTTTCCACGCTAGACTACCTCTGGACAATATATGTGCAGCAGCTGCTTGGGCTAACCCTCATACTCTCATAACTCATTACAAAGTAAATTTCGCCTCCAGGAGTAGTGCAGCCTTTGTTTCTATGGTTTGAGGAATATTCTTCTTTGAGACACCCAAGAGTTCTGTTGCTAGGGATGCGGTCCCACAAGTGTAAATAAAGGCGAGAGTGACAACATCACATAAAGAACTTATGTTCTTACCATAACATCCCATGTCCATGTGTGCTGTTCGTCTTGTCTTTTATTCTCACAACCTTCCCTTCTCCCCCTGCCTAGACTTCTGGTGCATTTCTGGCAAAGAGGATTTATAGATAATAGCCTCAGAGAATATCTTTTTACTCTTTCCATTTCAGGGAAGGAAGTACATACACATATACACTTGGAAAGGAGGGGGAGTATCAATATTCGTCAAAGATACCCACACCTCCAGGTTGGTGGCACAGCACGAAGCATCAGAGACTATCGATGTGCAACTAACAGTGGGTAACAATGCCTTCCAGTTTATAGCCTGCTACAGACTACCCTCCCAAACCCAGGAACCCCACTCAGCCTTCCTGAGAACACTGGAAAATATGAAGGTCTCTCCAAACACCATTATATTGGGCGACTTCAACTACCCAAACATAGACTGGGAGCATTACTCTAGCTCCAACACCCTAGCTCAAAGGTTCCTAGAATTTATAAACTCAAATGCTATGGAACAACTTGTTACCACTCCCACAAGAGGGGAAAACATACTGGACCTGATCATCACCAACATGGGGACTCTATGCTCCAGAACAGAAGTGTATCCCTCACTGGTAAGATCAGACCATAAACTAATCTCACTGGATATTCACATCCCAACCCCACTCCCTGCCCAGAAAACCACAGTGAAAAACTTCTCTAAAGCAAATTTCACACTCCTCAAAACCGAGGTGGAATCCTTCAAAGCCCCCGGGCCTGTGGAAAATACAGCCCAAACCGCAGAAGCCTTTATAAACGCATTCTATGAACACCTTCAGGAATGCATGGATCATGCAATCCCAAATAAAACCAAGACCCAATCCTCCAAAGGCAGACGTCCTGTCTGGTGGACCCCAGCCATAAACAAACTATACAATAGAAGGAGGAAGCTACTACATGATAGAGCAAAATCCCAAAAAGGGAAGACATCTCTGATCAGTGTTAGCAAAAAACTACGGGCACTCCTAAAGTCATCTAAGGCCAGTTTTGAGAGAAAAATTGCACAGGACACTAAGGATAATCACAAGGCTTTCTTTAGTTATGTTAGGAACCTGGGTGGGAATTCCCAGATATGCTCAGAATTAGTCCAAAATGACAAAAAATACACAGAACCCACAGACATTGCCAACATCCTAGCTGACAGGTTCAGCGCAAACTTCTCTCCCCCCCCCTCCCCACCAAAAGGGCAAATATCTATCCCAGCAGAGTGCTGCCCCCCTGACATCTCAGATGCTCAGGTAAGAGCCGCCCTCTCCAAAGCAAAAAACACAGCATCAATGGGACCAGACGGTGTCCCGGGCTGCGTCCTACATGAACTCCAAGAAGAGCTAAACCCAAACATAAAACTACTGTTCAGTCTCAGCCTTACCACAGGATATGTAGCCAAAGAGTGGCGTACAGCAACAGTGGTCCCTCTCCACAAAGGTGGTGCCTCAACGGATCCTGGAAACTATAAGCCTGACTAGCTTGGCCTGCAAAGCTATGGAAAGGATCATCATGGACCTCATAAAAAAGGATATTGGGGACCTACAGACACTGGATCCTACCCAGTTCGGCTTTAAGGGCAGATCCTGCCTCTTAAACCTGGTTGATTTCTTTGAAACAGTCACCAAGGCCATTGACGAGGGGAAGGTGGTCCACACAGCCTACCTGGACCTCGCAAAAACCTTCGATACATTACCCCACTCGGGCATTATAGATATGCTCACCAGCTTAAATATAAACCCCTATGTCACTAGATGGGTTGCAAACTGGCTCAAGGACAGAACCCACATGGTTAGAATTGGTGGAGCCATGTCAGACTCCAAACCAGTTACAAGTGGCGTCCCACAAGGCTCAGTCCTGGGACCTCTCCTGTTTGGTATATATTTCTCGGAGGTACAGGCCAACACGGAAGGACTGTGGCTGACCAAGTTCGCAGATGACTGCAAACTGGGCGCTATAATTGACTCTCCAGCCGACACAAGCATCCTCCATAAGGGCCTCATAGAAACAGACAACTGGTGCCAGAGCCATGGCCTCAAGCTAAACGCCAAAAAGTGTATAGTCATCCCCTTTGGCAAAAACAGAGTGCCCACAAATTACCACATAGGTGGTAATCCATTAAGTACAGAAGAAGTAATTAGGGACCTGGGGACCCAAGTTGATAGCATTCTCTCATTTGACAACCACGTGGCCAAAGTGGTTAGAAAAACATTTTATATAGCCCACCTAATCATGAAGGGATTCACATCTAGATCAGGGGAGGTCATCGTGCCTCTTTACTCGTCAGGCCTATAATTGAGTACAATGCCCCTTTTGGGGATGTACCTTACCAGACACTTGCAGCAACTGGAAAGACCCCAAAAGTACCTCACCAAGAGGATCAAAGGGCTCAAACAGATGCTATATGCTGCCCGGTTAAAGAAACTCCAGCTCTACTTAGTGGCATACCGCCTGCTCAGAGGCGATCTGTGCCTGACGTATAAAGCCATGTCCAACCCGGAATTAATGGACATGCTGCACCTCAGAAAATCCAAACCCCATCGAGCTACACGCGAACCTCAGCACTGAAATAAATAGGACATGCTGGAGGGACAGATTCATAACCCAGAGGCTCCCTTCACTCTGGAATAAAATCCCAGTCCAGGTTAGGCAGAGTCCCTCATTGACTCTCCAAGAGGAATCTTGATGAGTGGATGGGGGATCATAGGTTTACCCCGGGTATCACTTCTGTGTCACTGTTAGACAGAGGCACAGTATACTAACCTCGAAAAAGGGCATAGCAAAATTAATTTAAAATGGATGGCGAAAGCCAAACACACTCTGGCTAGGCTTATAAATGCCCTAGGGGCAGATACCCTAGTATGAACCTATGAACCTATAACTATTTACCATATAAACGAGGAAAGAGTGACTGTAAAGACCAATCAATAAAGCCCAATGGATGACTGTAATCCACTCCAAACCAGTTTAATAGGCACACCAATACAAAACATTAACGGCAAGCAAATACGTTTTAGTGTAGAAAACTTCATCAGATGTGGGATGATGGTTGAACTAGCAGCTTAAATACCTCCCCTAATTAAAAAAGTATGCTTTCCATTAAGTAATTAACATTTTCTTTAAAAAGCTTTAAAAACGTTTTTTTATATAAAGAAATAAAGAATGTTAATTAATGTTTTGTATTGGTGTGCCTATTAAACTGGTTTGGAGTGGATTACAGTCGTTCATTGGGCTTTATTGATTCGCCTTTACAGTCGCTCTTTCCTCGTTTATTGGCGTTGTTTGATGATTACATGGTTTTTTTTTCTCTGTTTACCATATAACTATTCATGTTATGTAGTCCAATCTCACCTTCATTCTTACCCCTGGGTTCTGCCATACTCTAGCTCAGTCTTCAATTGGCTCGTGGCTGAGGTATCCCATCATGCAACAGGCCCATTCCCCAGATCTCGTTTGCCTCTCGTTACGCTCAGACATGGTCTCGCTTTTGGCTGTGGCGAAGTATACTTCTAAATTTTTGGATGTTTGTTGATCAGAAAAAGCTATTTTCATAGCTACTGTGCGTGTCTCTCTTGCTGGTTGTGTGGCCTTTTTGTTGGCCGTTTTTGGTATCCCGTTCTCACTCCCTTTCTTCCCACGGGCTAGGCCCATTTCAGTTAGAGGACCTAGTCCTTCCCATTGTTTCCATGTGGTCTTTTTGTTTTGTGCTTTCTGTTACTTCTAAGCTTATTTAGTGTGTTGTTTGGTAGTGGTGTTGTCCTGCCTTTGTTTCCTCTGGGCAAGGCCCGTTTAAATTAGAGGACCTAGTCCTCACTGTAGTTTTTGTTCCCGTCTGTTACTAGGCCGTTTTTAGTTAGAGGCTCTAGTTTCCCACGCAGGGTTTAGTTAGGTCTTTTGTGTGTACGTGTTTTGCAGCTTGTCCCTGTGTGTGTACTCCTTTATACAGCATGTCTAAGGAACACAGGCCTTGTACTGCTTGGGGGGCTATTCACCTCCAAGAGTCCTGCTTGTTTTGTCATTCCTTCAGTCCCCGTGTGCTACAGGAGAGGAAGAACAAGCTCATTCTGAAAGGACTGCTTAAACACTCCTTCGAGGAAGACTTGGCTAAGTCTTCCAGTGCCATATCCTCTCCAGCTAAAAAGGACAAAAAGACTGCTAAGAAGCGCTTTCCGGCTCTGTCTTTTTCTTCGGAGCCGCCAGAGAAAGTTGCGAAAACAGCTTCTCCTCCTTCAGCTCTATTGGCTTTGGTGCCGACAGAAGGTAGTGTATTGACTAAGTCTGTATCGGCTCCCAGCCTTTCGGAGATGGTCACGGATATTTTGGTTTGGAGCCGGTCTCCAGTTGTTCGACCGGGTTCTCCTTCACATCAGTCTCCCTCTGTAGGGAGATCCAGATCTCCAACTATATCCTCCAGGTCCCTTTCTGATGACGTTGATAGAGTGGTGAAGAAACTGCTTCAGTCATCGGTGCTGGCCAAATTGATTTCGGCTCCGGCTCCAGCTCCGACCCCGACCCAATCGGCTCCGGAGACCATGGCCCCTTCGTTTGTTGTTCCTCCTCTGAGCCTTTCTCAGCCCTTGGAGCCAGAGTTGCCGGTTCCGTAGGGTGCCATTAGGTCGGTTCCAGTAGCTTCGCCTGGCCTCTCAGTTCCGATTTACGCTCTGACCCGGTCTGTTCCGTCCACGGGGTCGAGGGTCCACAGTTCCCCGGTTGGACCCGAGGGGGATGGCTTGGATCGATATTAATCTGTTCCGAGCCTTCCTCTCGGTGCTTCGGCTCGGGTGAGCTTGGACCCGACATCTGCTTCGGACTTCATCTCCTAGGCGCCGAGGGCTACTAACCGTATCCTCTATGGTTAGCCGGCATTCGGAGCTGGGGGATCAGCCTTCGAGGTTATGAGGAGCATGCTTGCCAGGTCGTCAGCTGCATCCTATGGCACTGACACACTGCCCTCTCTGGCACCGGTGTCAGTTTCATATCACCCTCTATCCATGGACAGCAGAGATCCAAGGCCTCAGGATACATCCATGAGTGGTCCCCAACTTTCTGATGTCTCCCCAGAGTTTTTGCCTGAGGAGCCTGTCAGAAAGAGATTGTGTAAGAGGAAGCACGTCAACTCCCTGGATGAGTCTCTCACGTCAGACACCGACCTCGAGGAATCAGAAGGTGCCCCCAAGTCATCGTCTGAAGATATCTCTTTTTCAGATATCCTTGAGATCTTGAAGCAGAGAGGCGGCTGGCCCTCCAAATCCCCTTCTGATGAGGAGACTGTGTTCCTGAAGGCTTTCGGGTCTCAACTTTCCGCCTCTTGGGTCTCTCCCCCTTTTGATGAGCTACTAGATCTCGTCTGTCAAAAGGTGTGGGAAACTCCTGACACTGTGGAACCTGTCCCTAGGAGACCCAATAAGTTTTTGTCCGCTCCCACAGACAAGGAATATCTGACAAAAGGCGTTCCAGTAGATGCCATGGTGGTGGCAGCAGCCACTAAGAAGGAACTTACTGAAACTTCATCTACCGTCCATCTGCCTAACAAGGAGCCCCGGGCCATGGACAGGTATGGGAAGCGTGTGTTTACCTCATCGTCCTTTACTCTGCGGTCGCTGAACTACTTGACTCATTTTATGAGGCTCCAGAGAGATCTCCTAAAAGAACTAGGAGGTTCTCTACAGGGTAATGTTTCTGATGCTGTGGCACAGGAAGTCAGTGCACAGATGTCTACCCTAAATTCCCTTACCAACTCCTCCATGAGGCTGATCTCATATGCAACCGACGGAGCGAGCAGGGCAGTGGGTTCTGGAGTCGCTCTTAGGAGATGCTCTTGGATGTGCTTGTGTAATTTCATGGAGGCCTTCAAGTCTACGTTCACCAATGCCCCATCATTGTTATTCGGAACCAAGGTAAAGGACACTCTCACTAGGTGTGAGCAGGAAGGAAAAATCCCTGTCTGCCATGAGAGTCCGTTTTTCCATGCCTTCTAGACCTTACCCCAAGGGCCAGAAGGGTGGGAAAATGTGGTTCAGGAAGTCGCAGAGGTTTTTTCAGGATGCACAAAGTGATTCCCCCTCCAGAGGCAGGGGAGGGGGTGGAAATTCAGGTAGACACTGCCCTAGAGGCAGAGGAGGCCAGTGTAACCAGGGGGACCTTGATTCCATTTGCAGTTCTCCCTACCAGCGCTCCTGAAAGGAGGCCCAACTGTGCGTCTGTGGAGCCGGTCGGGGATCGCATTTCTTTATTCCCAGAAGCCTGGCAAGATGTCACCCAAGACGAGTGGTTATTAAAGATTATTTCCAGAGGTTATCATATTCCCTTCTCCTCCCCCACCAACCAAGAGAATTCCAGACGGTCCACCCAGTCACAGGGATTCTGCAACTTTAGAAATAAAAAAGTTGCTTTCTAAGAGCGCCATCCAGCCTGTCCCCGCAGACCAAGTAGGATTAGGGACTTACTTCAGATTCTTTTTGATGCCGAAAAGATCAGGGGACCCAAGACCCATCTTGGATCTCAGCCAATTGAACCTACATGTACAAAAGTCCAAGTTCCGCATGGTCACCTTACAGTCACTACTCTGTTAGGGAAATATGTGTGGATGTGCTCCATCGACCTCAAAGATCCTTACTACCATATCAAGATGGACAGGGCATCGAGAAGTCATCTACGCTTCCAGCTGGGAGCCAGTCATTTTCAATATCACACTCTGCCCTTTGGTCTCACCACTGCCCCCAGGGCAGTGGTAACGGCTCGTTTGAGACGTCAGGGATTCCAAGTGTTTCCGTACCTGGACGACTGGCTCCTTTCTGCCACCACCAGGCATCTTCTGATGATCTTCGTGTTTCACTGTTGCAGTCATTACATTTGGGTAATCTGCTGGCAGGTTGCCCTCATTCGGCCTGAATCCCAAAGTCTTAGGTCCTGTGTCAGTTGCTGTCTTCTCTTCCATGACGTTAGGTCGTCAGGGTTATAAAACATGCAGCCGATGCCATTTTCTTTATTCTTTCTTGCTGCTTGGTGCCCGAAGCAGAAGCATTTCGCAAGTGCCGGTCAGCCGACTACTGAAATATTCGAGTTTGAGTTTCGGATCCGAAGTCTTCACTAAAGCTAAGTACCCCGTTGGGGAAATGTTTTTCCTGCTTTTTACCGATGTCAGAAAAAGTTAATAATTGTATTACTTGTGGGAAGCAAATACCTCATAATGATTTCCATTTATACTGTATTCCTTGCCTAGGCCCTGATCACAACATGCCTGGCTGTCGGTTTTGTGCTAGATTTAACCAACGCACTATTAAGCGACTGTATATTTTTGCATCAAAGTATTTTGGAAACAGATTTAACTACCCAGAAATGTCAGATAGCAATCCTACTACCGGGTTACATAAAAAACGCAAAGAAAAGGACAGAGAAAGGCAGTCAAGATCCAAAACAGACGACGAAGCTTCTCCTAAGCCAGTCGCCGGTTCGCCGGTACTCAGTGAGGGACTTTCACAGCCCCTGATACCTGCTACCTTCGAGTCACAGGCCTCTACCAACACCCGTGTGGAGTCCAGCATGCCGCAAGATACTCAAGGTATTGGACCAACGGATGTATCCCCCTCAGATGGGTCTGGAGCCGCTGAGCAGGCACCGACTTCTGAGGGGTATTCAGACCTCAACATTTGTATATCAAACTGATGACAGCTGCAAAAACAAAGACAAAAGCAACTTCTAAAACTAAAAAAACAACGCATGAGCCATGTGCACAGGTCTCTATGCCTAAAAAGCAGATGATCAAAATGGCTGAAGACCTTATTAACTTGATCAGGGGTACCCATCCCCCCTCCAGATAAGAGGCCTAGGCAAGACACTGATTATGAATCTTCAGATCAGGTTTCTATTTCTTCTGATTCCTCTTATGATCAGGAATTATCTATACCTTCCTATGAGGATTCTGATGCTGAGGAGTCCATTCCACCTGCATCTCCTCCTGAGGATTATTCATTTGGAGAAACCTTGCATACTTTGAGGGAGCATTTTCACTGGGAGAGTCAAGACTTTTCATAATCAAAAGAGAGGCTCAGGGATTTCCTTCTCCCTCAGCACAAGCCTTTAGCCACTCCCCCTGTTTTAGACATTGTGGATGATGTATTTTTGGAGTCGAGCTTGACCCCTGACTCCTTACCTCCAGCTCCCAGTAAGCCTGACCGATATTACAGGGTCCGTGACTCTCATAAATTTTTATTTAGAAATCCTGCTGCTGATCCTGAAACTATTTCACAGGGTCCAAAGGGAGTTAAGGCCTCAACAGCAAAAAATCCTACCCCCTCTGACAGATTCAAGGGCACTAGACAGATGGGGAAGATAGGTTTATACATCTGCAACCTTGGCAATCAGGGTCTTAAACTGTCAATTTCATATGCTAAAGTACCAACAACATGTTATGGGATTGCTGAAACAGAAAATGATGTTGATTTCAGAATGTGCAGAAAATAGAGTTGCAGGAATTATTGCATGCAGCTGAACAAGTTGGAAAGCATACTTTGCAATGTGGTTTTGATTCCTTAGAGGCCTCCTGCAGGGCCGCAGTTACTGGATCTGTGATTAGGAGGCATGCCTGGTTAAAGGAACAAAAGTTGCCTGATCATGTTAAAGCTAAATTGCTAGATGCACCTTTACAGCATGATTATCTGTTTGGCATTATGGCAGAAGAGGTTTTAAAAAATGGAAGACAAAGCTTAAGTCTATGCAAACTGTTAAAGACTTCTTACAAGTGTAGCCACCAAGATTCAGTAGACACTGGCTTATAAAAAATTGGTCCTTTCCTGTGTCAGACAGAGCTCAAAGAGGCAAATCCAGATGCCCTAAGGGTTCCAGATACCAGGCGCAAGATTCATACAGTTCAAAGCAATGGGGCGTTTCTACCTCCAAATCTGGAGGAAATGAAGCGCAAACCTACAGAAAACAATCCCAATGACTTCCCTCTGCCTACACCAAGCACTTATCTTTTGGCAGCACCCATAGGGGGAAAGTTAGCACTTTTTGCTCAAAATTGTCAGTTAATAACCCAGGACAAGTGGGTACTAAATATAGTATTACAGGAATACAGATTCCATTTCCACACTCTACCAATGGCAAATGGTTGGCCATATCTGCCAAAACATCAATGGGCAGAGGCACAAAAACAGGTTAGGTCTTTCATGGATATGGGGGCCATTCAGCCAGTACCAGAACAGGAAAAAGGACAAGGTTTTTACTCAAGACTGTTCTTGGTACCCAGAAAGGGCAAGGCCTGGCGCCAACACTGGATTTATCGATTTTGAACACATACCTGGGCATTCCAAAATTCAAAATGCTGACTTTGCAGCAGCTTCTGCCCATGCTGGGCAAGAATGCTTAGCGGGTGACACTAGACCTAAAAGGCATACCTGCATGTCCCGATAAGACAATCGTGCAGAAGATACCTCAGATTCAAGGCTGGCTTTATGCATTACCAATTCTCTGCACTGCCCTTTGGCTTATCTACTGCGCCCAGGGTCTTTACAAAGTGCCTGGCACCAGTAATTGCATTTTGCAGACAAAGAAGTATACAAATATATCCTTACTTAGATGACTGTCTCATTCAAGCAGAGAACAAGGACATTCTTCTTCAACACCTGGCATTTGTGAAAAGGCTTCTAACATGCCTAGGGTACACAATAAATGAAAATAAATCACAACTGGTACCCTCTCAAAAGATAACATTCCTGGGTGCAAGCTTGAATACAACTGCCCAGATGGCTTACCTCACGCCAGACAAGCAAAGGCAACTGACTACTTACGTCAAACTGATGGCAACAAAAACCCAGTTATCTGCAAGACAAATTCTGCAGGCTCTGGGCTTCATTACATCCTGCATCCTACTGATTCCATATGCAAGACTGCATATGAGGAAACTTCAGTGGTACCTGAAAAGTTTGAGTCAACATTCTCACAGTCTGGAAGCAAAGATTCCTCTCATTCCCTGCCTACAACAGGAGTTTCTATGGTGGGCAAAGGCATGTCACCAAAACATGGGACGGGCCTTCACTCTCTCCCCTGCCAGCCAAACCTTAACAGACGCCTCAGATTATGGCTGGGGGGCCCACATGGCAGGAAGATGCATTCAGGGCATATGGACCCCAAAACAAATGCATCTACATATCAACCAGAAAGAGATGCTAGCTGTTCAAAATGCCCTAACAGCCTTCAAGGGCTTACTTCATCCAGGACAACTACTGATAAAGACGGACAACACCACAGTCATGTGGTATATAAACAAGCAAGGGGGCACACACTCATACCCCCTTTGCAGATTAGCCATGGCACTGTGGGACACAGCTTTGACCTACCAAATACATCTTCAAGCTCAATTCCTACCAGGAAAACAAAATACACTGGCAGGCGATTTAAGCAGAAACCTTATGGATCCTCATGAGTGGAAACTAAATCCACAAGTCTTCAACATGATAACAGAGAAATGGGGGAGCCCAGACATAAATTTATTTGCCTCTCCTCAAAATTATCAATTGAAAAGATTCTGCACAAGGACTTATCACAGACAAGCATGGAAAGTGGATGCCCTATCCTTCAGTTGGAAAAAACTATCAGTCTACGCCTTTCCTCCTCTGCCTCTTCTCCCCAAGGTCCTCCTAAAAGTCAGACAAGAGAAACCAAAGATGATACTAATTGCTCCAGACTGGCCCTGCCAGTACTGGTACCCAGTTCTAAGGAACTTGTCTCAGTACCCAGCTTGGACCTTACCCCAAAGACCTCAACTACTGTCCCAGCAAAACAATCAGATCCTGCACAATCATCTACAGACACTGAACCTGGAAACATGGCTGATCATGTAGTTATACAAACAACACCTCTCAGTAAAGCTGTGATGGATGTCATTTTGGAAGCCAGAAGGCCTAGTACTAGAAAATCTTATGCTGACAAATGGAAGAGATTTTGTGCTTGGAATCGAGCACAAAGAACTGATACAGCGGAACCAGATATTCCTCAGATATTGCAATAATTAACTGAGATGCTTGACAAAGGCCTATCTTTCTCATCAATTAAAAATCCATCCCTCTGCCATTTCGGCTCATTACAATACAGAGCCACCAATCTTTTCTCAACCTTTACTAAAGCAGTATCTTAGAGGAGCCAAAAATGTAAGGCCTCCTGGAAGATCACCATTACCTGCATGGGACCTCAGTTATGTATTGGAAAAGCTCACCCTGCCTCCATTTGAACCAGCTGCTACCGCTGATATAAAGTTCTTATTGAAAACAGCTCGGCTACTAGCAATTACTTCAGCAAGAAGAGTTTCAGAGCTACAGGCCCTCATGGCTGTAGAGCCTTTTATCATATTTTACCCAGACAGGGGGTGTCTGAGGACAAATCCTTCTTTTATGCCTAAGGTGGTTTCCAGTGTGGCTCTTAACCAAACAATTCATCTGCCAATCTTTTATCCAAATCTGCAGAACAAGGGGGAGAGAATTCTGCATTCCTTGGACGTACACAGCTAAGATTCTACTTGAGCAGGACTAAAGCTCTCAGAAAAACTGAGCAATTATTGGTGTGTTATGCTGCAGGATCAAAAGGAAAGGCTATTTCAAAGCAGACAATTTCATAGTGGATAAGCCACTGCATCTTTTTCTGTTACCTATACCATGGTAAACCTGTGCCCAAGAGCATTAGGTCTCATTCCACCAGAGCTGCTGCTACTTCAGCAGCCTTTCTCAGAGGAATACTAACCAAAGACATTCTAGAGGCTGCTACTTGGAGTTTTGTTCACACCTTCACAAAGCATTATCATTTGCCTCTCTAAGTCCAGGGCAGGCTTTGCCACTGCAGTTCTGCAGGGCCTTATAGCCATACCTACTGCTGTTTAGCTCCAGCCTCCCAACCATAGCTTTGGGATTCTACCCAAATGTAATGACTGCAACAGTGAAACACGAAGAACATAGTACATTTGTGTACACTTACCATAAATGTAGATGTTCGAGTGTATTCACTGTTGCAGTCCAGGTTACCCTCCTGCCATCCCCCTGTCATTCTGGAGTTTATCTTTCCTTCTCTATCTTATACTACCTATTTGGTGTATTTGCTTGTAGATGAAGGTAAAGTTTTTATTGATGCATGTATATATATCTATTTTTGCTACCTTTTTGGGAGCACCTGACATCGGGGGCAAGAAAAACTAAAGAAAATGGCTGCAAGTTTTATACCCCTGATGACCTGACGTCATGGAAGAGAAGGCAGCAACCGACGCAGGACCCAAGACTTTGGAATTCAGGCCAACTGAGGGCAACCTGCCAGCAGATTACCCAAATGTAATGACTGCAACAGTGAATACACTCTAACATCTACATTTATGGTAAGTGTACACAACTGTACTTTACAGACCAGGGACGCCACCATTACACTGTGCCAAAGGTTAGGAATTACTCTAAATTGGGAAAAATCTGCCTTGTTGTCCTTGCATTGTCACTTTTACAGTCACAGTCATGCTAGTTCCCCTTGCCAGACTACACACAAGGGTTCTTCAGTGGCTACTTTTCGCCCAATGGTCACTACATCATCTTCCACTCTCCCTTTGTATTCTGATTATGGACACGTGAAAGCAGGATCTACGCTTGTGGCTTCAGGCCAGCAATCTCAACGTGGGTAAGCTTTTTGTCCCATCTTCTCCAGTTGCCACGGTGACCATGGATGCCTCCCAGATCAGGTGTGGGGGGGCATTATCTCGGCAGGGCAGTCCAAGGCACATGGCAGGATCACGAGACCCATTTGCATATCAATGTCTTGGAGATGAGAGCAGTGCTATTAGCGTTGCAAGCACTTCAGTGCTTTCTCCTTCTAGCGACAGTTACAATCCACTCAGACAACATGTCAGTGGTATGGTGTCTGAATAAGCAGGGAGGAACCAAATCATACCCCCTTTGCAGAGAGGCACTTAGAGTTTGGCAGTGGGTGGTTTCTTCCCAACGCCTTCTACTTGCAACGCCTATACCGGGGAAGTCCAAAGTGATTGCCGACAGGCTGAGCAGAGCTATCCTAATGCCTCACGAGTGGTCCCTGAACAAATATGTTGCGGAGAAGATATTCCGCCTTGCTGCGATCTGTTTGCCAGCCCCCTCAATACGAAATGCAGCAGCTACTTCACCCTTATCCCCCCCAGAGGGGGAGACACCCAGGGACGCTCTGGTTCACAATTGGCCATCCGGTCTTCTGTATGCCTTTCCACAGTTTCCTCTGATATCAAAGGTCATTCAGAAAGCACAGTCTTTGGGAAGCAAGATGATCCTGATTGCCCCACACAGGCCTCGTCAGATTTGGTTTCTCTTCCTTCTATCTGATGGACGATCCCTGGATTCTGGACCCAGATCCAGATCTACTGACTCGTATGTCAGGACAGTTCCATCCCTCCAACCAGACCCTCAAGTTGACAGCTTGGCTGCTCCAGTTCCATCCCTAGTCAGGCTTCATGATTTTTCCTTGGAAGTGGTCCACATTCTGTCTTCTTCCCACAAGCCTTCTACCAGGAAGATTTATTCCAGTAAGTGGAAGAGATTCTCCATTTGGGCCAGTGAAAGACATATTGATCCTTATACAGCGCCTATTTCAGCAATATTAGAACTTCTTTCTCAACTGTTCAGTCAGGGGTCAGCTGCAGCAACCATTAAAGTGCAACTGGCAACGATTTCTACCTTTCACGTTGCTAATGAGCCCAACCTTATGTTCCATAGGCTTTGTAGGGCCTTTCTGAAAGGGACAATTTTACTCTGACCTCCAGTCTTTGATCCAGTAATGCCATGGGACCTCAATTTTGTATTACAGAAGCTCACCTCGACTCCCTTTGAGCCTGCAGCTGTGTGTGACCTTAAATTCTTGTCATGGAAGACAGTATTCTTGGTAGCCATAACTTCAGCTAGGCGGGTCTCTGAGCCCCAAGCTTTATCAATTAAGCCACCTTATTTGGTGTTTCACATAGACAGGGTCTCCTTAAGAACCAGTCCTTCCTGTATTCCAAAAGTTGCTTCTGTTGTCAATATCAACCAATCCATTGAGTTGCCTGTGTTTTTTCCTGTATTTTCTAACAAGGCAGAATTTAAGTTTCATCAGCTAGACGTTCATAGATTATTGCGTTTCTATTTACACAGGACAAAAGATTTCAGGAAATCAGATCAACTGCGTGTCTCGTTTTCAGACATTAGACTTGGGGTTCCTATTTCTAAAGTAACTTTGTCTCGCTGGATTTCCAATTGCATTTCATTTATTTATGCTTCCAGCGGCAAAGGATTACCCTTTAAAAGTGAAGGCTCATTCTACAGGATCTGTGGCTACCTCTACTGCATTTCAGGCTAGGATTTCTATGGATGATAATTGTGCTGCAGCAACATGGGCTTCGCCTCATACTTTTATTAGTCACTACAAACTACAAATTAGATCTGGTCTCTAGAGGCAGATCTTCTTTTGGTTCCACAGTGCTGAAGAGTATTTTTCAATGAGCCACCCAAGGTCAAGGTGCTAGGGACGCTGTCCCGGGGGTAAGAATGAAGGCAAGACTGGACTACATAACATCAAGAAGTTATGTACTCACCATAACGTTCGATGTATGTAGTCCATCTCGCCTTACATTCTTACTAACCCTCCCCTCTCCTACCCCCCTCCTTGAGGATCTAGAGGTATAGTCTCTGGTTGTTAGTAGTCCTTTCTGTTGGGGGTTATTCTGTGTGTGTGTGTGTGGTTGCAGCAAACAAGATCTGGGGAATGGGCCTGTTGTATGATGGGATACCTGTTAGCCACTAGCCAGTTGAAGACTTTGAGCTAGAGCATGGCCGAGTCAGAGCCGAGGTTCGGCTCCGAACCCAGAGGCAAGAATGTAAGGTGAGATGGACTGCATATATCGAACGTTATGGTGAGTACATAACTTCTTGTTTATGCACCTTGAAGGGGCAAACAAGATCTGAGGTAATCCGGGAAAGGAATTATGGGTACAAAATGTAGCCCACGAGCTTTGTTGAAGGCCTCGAGCTGGAATATTGGCAGAGACGGATCCGACACATTGGAGCCGACCAACAAGTGAGAATAAAGGACAAGCTGGACAACACACATGGAACGTTATGGTAAGAACATAACTTTTTTTTTTTTTTTTTTTGAATCCTTGTTTATTTTGTTGAGAGAGACCAGCATTAGATGTGTGACATTTTGTTACTGCACTTTAGTAACTCGCTGGATCTTCCAAGGTGAAAATGCTTGGATTGTTCACATTCTACCACTTGTATCAAAGGGAGATGACTACAAAATATGGTTATGAGACTTAATACGGCATAACATGTGCTTTCCTATTATATTTCTGTCACCTTATTTTTAGTGCTGGCTTCATCTGCCTGTGTAAAACACCTGAACCTGTGACATTTGATCTACTTGTTTGCTTCTTAATCTTTCGTTTGACCTCTGTATTGCCTGTTGCAAGTAGTTCATTTCTGGACTGATAAAATGACCAAAAAATTAGGGATTGATTGTTAAATTGCATGTAGAGGCAAGTACAAGAATAATGCAAAGACTTAGCACCTGGAGCTTTACACTGGCTTTAAATTTGCAAATTATTGATCGTGTGGACCTTTTAGAACTGGAAGGAAACATTCCTAATCTTTGAGAAAAACGTGAACTACTATGGGAGCTGAAACTGAACTCATAGAAAACCGGAGCTTTATTATTGCTCCATAAAAAGCATACTAGAACTCTGAAAACTGCCCCACAGTTTAAAAAAAAACTATTAAAAGTCCGATATGGGTTTCATTAATGCTGAGATTGCATGCTAATATTGTTAAAAGCAAATATCAAACATTGTAAATATTTTACAATGAAAATAACTGAAATTGGTGCTGTTTTCTGATACTCTTAAGTGCACTTTTACTTGTTCAAACTAAGTGCTTTCTTAGCTAGATGCCACCCTTGAACAGATCCCCAGGGCCTTAATGCTTTATTTTTAACATTTTTCATTGTATTTCCACCTTGGCAGTTTGGTTTTCGGCCTACCTAGGTGTTCACTTGTAGATTTATACACATGTTCATTCATATATGTTTATATACACAAACCTGATGTATTTATTTGGTACGAAAGCGATCTTTATTAAAAGTGTTTGTGTATTAATATTTTTTCTGATAGATGTCTAGTTGTAGATCATTTTTTTAATTAGTCATTTTGGTAGTGAGTGATTTTTCTTAAGTTTGGATTAGTAGGTTAGCTTTATAAAGTGATAATGAGTTGTTCTTGTATATTTTAATTTGTCTCTAGCTTTTAATTTCAGTTCTAAGGCAGCAGTCTCTGTTTATACAGTGGTGTTAAGGGGAAAGCAGACTTTGTTAAAGGAATAAGTTTAATGTTTTTATTGCTTTTATTGCTCTTAACTGTACCACCCTGTGTAACCACTCCCTTGTTCCACATAACCTGATAATATTTAAATAATGAATGTTTTTGATGCTTTTCCTTGTACACAGCTAAGATCGCTTGTTTGTGTGTTTCAATAAAGGCTATTCCATTTTTCACTCAGCTGTGGACTACCTACTATTTTCTGTTTTATTATTTTGCAGTACATATTTTACAGTTCGATTTTCATTAGTGAACTAAGTGCATAACATAATTCAAGGAGTGAACTTCACACCCTCCAGACTGCAAAGTTTCTTCTTGTTTTGAGTTTTTGTATTTTGTCTCTCTCCTTTCAAAATCTTTACCATTTCACCTCTCATTAAAAACTGTTTCCCTTGACTAGCGACTACTTAGTCTCTTCAAACTATAACGGATTTATTTTTCTTCTGTCTGTACTTCACTACTCTAGCTACTATTGTTAGTAGTTTTTTCCAGCTGCACTCTGTATTTCTGATGTATCATTATTGATATCCATTTGTCTTTCTCTTTCTTTTTACCCCCTGTTCTGGCTGTTTCCTTTACTTCTACTTGGTTTGTTATATGGAAAATTGTGGCTGACCAGGATAAAGGACCAGTTGTTTTTAAAAATGCCTTTGGTCAGGAGCCATGCATTTCCACTATTCCAACCTTGCATCCTGCTATGACTTCTTAAGCTTGAGAGTTCTTGGATCTGAATCTGTCTGCACCATCATTCTTGGATCCAAAGTTGGCTTCAACTTCGAGAGTTGCTGTGAGTTCTTTGGTCCATCAAAACTGGAGACGTCTCAGTGCCGTAGCTCTCTGGTCTGTTCCAGGTTTTTAGAATTGACTCAGTTTCAGAGTCTTCACTATGGCTCGGAGCCTTTGCACTGATGAGCTTGGCTCTGGCTTCAACCTTGGAGAGAGAGACTTCTGAGCGAGGAGGCACAGTGGTTCAGAGGTCTTCTTTTTGAGCCAGGGTCCTGTTCCTCTCTAGGGAGGTCGGCTTTCAAGATCTTAGGGAGAGCTATGTCTAGTTCACACATTCAGAAGGTTCCTACTCTCTCGGGTCCTCGGCCCTCTCTGCGCACAGACCCTCAACCCTTCTCTTCACAAGGTCAAGTAACATCCCCAGGCTTCACAACTGGGCATCTCTTGTTCTTTTGATACCTTGCCAGAGAATCTCACTGATGAGGTCTTTAGGAAGTAGTAGTGCAAGAGGAAGCACTTGATTTCCCAGGAAGAATTCATCACTGAACTCACAAGCATCAGTGAAGGTGAATGGATCCCCAAGGTTTTATCCGAATGATGTCAGTCCTAGAAAATTTAAAACAGAGGTAACAAAGTTCAGCAGTCCTTCACCTGAGGAGTCATTGTACCTGGAGGCTTTTGGTACTTGCCCGTCTACCTCCTAAGTAACTGCACCCACTGATGAACTCATTGAGTTGGTCTCTGAGCGGGTATGGAAGGCACCTGATACCACTGAACTGATTCTACGGAGACCAGACAAAATTATAACAGCCCCAGAAGATAAAGCAATTTTGGTCTAAATGTTGGCCTGTTGATGCTGTGGTTGTGGAGGCAGCAACAAAAAAGGAATTTGCAGAGGAAAATTCCTCTCTCCATCCTCCCAACAAGGAGTCTTGGGCAATGGATAGATTCAGAAAGTGAGTTTATGCTTCATCGGTCTTTGCTTTATGGTCTTTGAATTACCTAGCACATTTTACAAGACTGCATAGGAACTTGATCAAAGAACTTTCAGATACCCTTGCAGTGACCATTTCTGAGGAGGTACAGGGAACTGTCTCTTCTCAATTGAGTACCTTACAGTCCAGGTCTAATTCTTCTGTGAGGCTAAATTCTCATTTAGCTGAAGGGACGACAAGAGTTGCGGATGCAAGCATTTCCATAAGGAGACCCATCTGGATGTGCTTGTTTGATTTTTTGGACCCCTTCGTCTTGGTTCGTCAGTGCTCCCCTTGACAGTACATCCATGTTTGGCCCCAAGGTAAAGGACACTTTATCCAGGTGTGACAGTGATGGAAAGACCTTGTCTGCTGTGGGCGTACTTTTTTCTACTCCTCAGAGATCCTTTTCCAGGAATCAGAACAGTAGTGGGAAAATGTGCTTCAAAAAGTCCCAAGCACCTTTTCAGGACCTATGTGGAGGCTGTTCCCCCAGGAACAGTATCTGCTCTAATGGCAGAGGTGGCCCACAAAACCAAGTATCACCTTTTTTGGGGGAGGCCCTTTCAGCTCTCCTGAAAGGAGGTACAGTTGTCTTCCTCTGGAGGTAATTGGAGAATTGGAGGTAGATTTTCCCTACACCAGAGAGCCTGGCTACAAATAACATCTGATTCCTGGTTGTAGAGTATCATTTCCAGAGGTAATATACCATTTTCCCTTCCTCCTCCCAGTCACAGAAAAATCCCCGATGTTTCACCCAGACAGAGGGAGCAGGTAGCACTGCAAATAGAAAAGCTGCTAGAAAGAGTCATCCAAGAGGACCCACCAGACCAGGGAGAATCTGGAACTTGCTTAAGATTTTTTTTTTATTGCCAGAGAAAACAGGGGACTGGAGACCAATTTTGGATTTTAGCATTTTGAACATACTGATTCAATGCACCAAATTCTGGATGATGCAGTTCAGTCTGTTCTTCATTTCTGGAACAGGATGACTGGATGTGCTTCATGGACCTTCAGGATGTGTGCTATCTTATAAAGATGCAGGCGATCCAGAAGATTCCTTTGCTTCCAGCTGTGAGCTAGTCATTTTCAGTTCAAAGTTCTGCCCTTTGGTCTCACCACAGCCCCCAGGGTGTTCAAATGTATGGCAATGGTAGCAGGTTACCTGAGACTGCAAGGATTGAGTGTTTCCATATCTAGACGACTGGCTCATCTCCACTCTGACCAAGCAACAACTACTGGAGGCAAGATTCCAGGTTCTTCAGACATGTTCCTATCTGGGGATAACCATAAATTAAAGATAATCTCACCTAGAACCAGCTCAGACAGAATTTTTAGGGGCAAACCTAAACACAAAGACAATGATATCCTCTCTCATAACTGGACACACTAAGTTCACAGGTAACCAAAATAGTTTGCAGCTTCAAATTTTCAGCATGTTTGGTCCTTCAGGCTCTGGGATGCATGGAGGCTTCAGTAACTCTAGTTCTATTGGCCAGATTTCATATGCAAATTTTACAATGGCTGCTTGCAACACAATGCTCTACACTTCAACTAATGTCAACCCCAATATCAGTCACCAAAATATGCAAAAGGGATCTCAGATGGTGGATACAGTCAGACCAAATCTGTAGAGGTTATCCATTTATTCCCCCTCAACGAAAGGCCACAATGACCATGGATGCTTCCCAGCTGGGGGGGGGGGGTTATTTCCTTTGAAAAGCAGTCCAAGGCACTTGGTCTTCTGAAGATGTCAATCTACATATCGGTGTTCTAGAGATCAGAGCAGTGTTGTTAGTGTTGCAGGCCGTCTAAGATGTTCTCTTCTTTGGAGCATTTCTGATTCAAACCGACATCTCGGTAGTTAGGTACGTCAAACACTGAAGAACCAGGTCCTACCCCTTGTGTCAAGAAGCCCTCAGAATGTGGCAATGGGCAACCTCATCCATCTGCTTTCTCATGACAACGCACATTCTGGGGAAGTCCAGTGTGATAGCAAACAAATCCCCTAAACAACAAGTACAGCACCCTCTTTGCCCTAATCCCCTCACAGGAGGAATCACCAAGTGATGCTTTTCTTCACAAATGGCCCCCCAGTCTCCTTTATGCCTTTTCTCCTACTCGATTAATCCCGAAATTCCTTCCGAAAGCTGCCAGGTTGAAGAACAAAGTAATTCTCATTACATCTTACTGGCCTTGACAGATCTAGTTTCCTTTCCTTTGACCTCGCGTACTTCAACAACCTTGGATTCTGGATCCAACTCTAGACGACCTGTCTCACCCGATGGGTCCACCTGGATATTTCAAGCCTCAGACTGACAGCTTGGTTTTTCCAGTTCCATTAATAGCCAGGCAACCTTTGCTGTCCTCCCCTGTCTGACGTATACTTTTATCCTCTCATAAACCATCTACAAGAAAACTGTACACTAGTAAATGGAAGTGATTTGTTTATTGGTCACGTTAGAATGATGATGACCCCTTTTCAGCACCTATTCATAGCATTCTTCTGTAGTCTTCCCTTATAAGGGCAATTATTGAGTGCAACGCCCCCTTCGGGATGTACCTTGCAAAGCACATGCAGCAACTGGATAGACCACACGGGTTCTTCACCAGGAGAATCCAGGGCCTCAAACATCTACCCCGCACAGACAGGCTAAAAGCCATGTCCCTCTATTCAGTTTCATACAAACTCCTCAGAGGTGACTTCTGTCTGGCATACAAAGCAATCTCAGACCCTGTCTTGATGGGACTGCTGCATATCCGCAAGTCAAGCTCCACTCGAGTGACCCACACGGGCGCAACCTCAACCTGGTCTATGACATCAATAGGACTTTGGGGGGGGCAGATTTGTGTCCCAGAGACTCCTCCATCTGTGGAATAGATGACTCCTCCACGTCAAGCAGTCATTATCCCTTTTTAAGCGCAACCTGAATGACTGGATGGGAAACAGAAAATAAACCCCTCGGAATTCCACCTGTTCCTGCTGGACAGGGGCTTTGGTTGCCGACTTGTCTAAACATGGGCTAAACTCTTGGCTTCGTAGCCTTACTTTTCAAAGAAGGTAGTCTGCTTCTACTATTAAGGTACAGTTGGAAGTCATATCCAGATATCAGGACTTCACTTGTTTCTCATAAACTTTGTAAAGCCTTTTAGAGAGAAACTCTTCTCGTAAAACCTCCAATTTGAAGTTGTTTAATAGGTTCATAGGTAGGTACTAGGTTATCGGCCCAAGGGCCTACGTAAGCCTAGCCAACAAGGTTCCCTGGCTTACACCACCCAAGAAAGTTATTTTCCTGTGCCACTGTTGAGCAGCGATACAGAAGTGATCCCCAGGGTGTATTTCCTATTTCCCATCCACTCATCAAGATTTTTCTTGGAGTGCTAATGAAGAACTTTGCTTGACATAGATGGGTAGCCTGTTCCAGAGTATGGGAAGTGTCTGGGACAGGAATCTATCCTTCCAGCATGTCCTGTTTATTGTGGTGACAAGGTTTAGGTCCCTAGAGTGTGTAGCTTGGAGGGATTGGGATTTCTTTAGGTGTAGCATGTCCAACAGCTCTGGGTTTGACATAGCTTTATATGTTAGGCAGAGATCACCTCGGAGTAGGCGATATGCTACGGAGTAAAGCTGGAGTTTTTTGAGGCAGTCAGTGTAGGGCATTTGTTTGAGGCCAGTAATCCTCTTTGTGAGGTACTTCTGTGGCCTTTCCAGCTGCTGCAGATGTCTTGAGGTAAATTCCAAAAGGGGCATTGTACTCTATAATGGGTCTGAGTGTTGAGTAGAGGGGAACAATGACCTCTTTTTTCGATGAGAACCCTTTCATGATGAGGTGTGCCACGTAGAAGGACTTCCTGACTGCTGTGGTGATGTGACTATCAAAGGAGAGACTACTGTTCCTCTGGGTCCCCAAGGTCTCTTATCACGCATTCGGTGTTAGATTGTTGCCTGTGTGGTAGTTCATGGGTACAGAGTTTTAATCTCGCCGTTTATTCTTGCATGTGGGTTCGGAGCTGATCCATCTGCTCCAAGTCGGCCGCTTTACTAGCTAAAGATCTCAGAATAGCTCAAGGCCAGGCCCCTATCCCATGATGCTCTCCATCCTACCCCAGATCTAGTTTGCTGCTGCAACTGATCGCCAGGTCTATGGAGAGCACGGGCCAGTAGAATTTATTTCTTTATCTTTGACCTAATTTTTTGCAAGTGTTTTTTCTCAAAAAGTTAGATGTTTAGCTTAGTGTACTTTCTAATAAGATTTTAGGCAGTTAGCCTCTATTTTCATTAGTATAACTCCACGTTATTTATGGTGCGGTTTGCTCTAGGCCTTTGGCTGTTTTTTTCTTAGTTTGTTAATTCAGCTTAGAAATAAAATTAGAGTGGTTTGCTCTAGGCTTTTGGCCGTTTTTTCTTTTCAATGCAGTTTGAAGTTTGCATTTAATATTACTACCCTATCCCTTTGAATTTAAATAGTAATTGTGTGTGTGCTATCTTTGTTACATATATACTTATAGATAGTGTGAAATACTGAACTTTTCTTATCCCTGGTTGTGTAGGGACTTTATATCTGTGTTTGGTTTGTGCAGATTGCTGTTGTTTTTGTGCATTTGTTGTGATCGAAGTTGATCAGGGCTCTGACAACTTCTATTGTTTTTAATATGGCGCATCAGAAGGAAAAACAGAGGTCTGACTTCAAGAAGTTAATTGTGGGCAGATGTCCATTACAGATGGACACGTTAATTGTGTTTATTGTTTGGGGCCTGTACATCTCCAAGAAGATTGCTCTATCTGCCACTCCTTCAGCATTAGGGTCTTGTTAGTATGGCGAAGGAAGTTGGTAGATAGAGGCTTGTTGAAGCCTGACTTTCAAGATTCACTGGATAAGGCTGACCAGACCTCCAAGTCCTCGAAGGTGTCCTCAGAGTCCAGGTCATCGGTTCCTAGTCCTTCTGTGAGGGCGCGGTTGCCGGCTCCGCAGTCTTTGGAGCCATGCACCAAACAGATGCCTCAGAGCCGGTCCCCGGTCTTGGTACCGGTCTAAGAGACTCTGAAGTCTCCAACCCATCAATCCGTGGCGTCTTTGGCTCCTTCGACCCGTTCGAGGACCCTTTCCAATGTCAATGTGGACCTTGTGGTGCAGAGGCTTTTAGAGAACACGGCATTGGATAAATTGCTATCTGCTTTGTCCCAATTGGGTTTGAAGCCTGATACTGTCCCACTGGTTGTGACGACTACTCCGAGCCGAGCAGGGCCTTCGGAGCCAGAGGAGGAGGATCTGATGATTGTGGAGCAGAGGCTTGTCCCAGTGCCGTCTGCTCCTTCAACCCTGACTTCTTTGGTTCTGTTGGAAGAGTCTCTGAGCCGACACTCTCTCGTCGGCTCCGGGGGGGGGGGGCGGAGTCAGACCGATGCATCGGTTCTGACCCTTCCTCTCAGGGCTTTGGCGCAGATGAGCTTGGCTCCATCCTCTGGTTTGGAGCCTGCTGTCTCTGCGTCGAGGAGGCTGCCATCTTCCTCGGAACCGGCAGCTTCCTCGGGTCGAAGCAACGGTGCCTTCAATACCATGAGAAGGGTTATGTCGTCTAAGACACTCACATCATCCAGTCCCTCCTCTTCCTCACCTAAAGTGCCGTGTTCTCTCTCTACACCTCACGTTCCTGTCAAGCATCTAGACCCAGAGCCTCAGGTACCCCCATTGGGTGACCCCTGCTCTACTGAGACTTCACCAGAAGCCCCCACTGATGAAGTTCTCAGAAAGAGATTATGCAAGAGGAGGCATATAGATTCCCCTCAGGAATCTTTGACATCAGAGTTTGACTTAGAGGAATCAGAAGGGTCCCCACGGTCCCCCTCGCAGGATATCTCATTTGCGGATATCCTGGAAGTCCTAAAGCAGAGGGGTGACTGGCAGTCTGTTAGCCTTACTGAGGATGAGTCTGTGCTCCTGAAGGCCTTTGGGTCTCAACCCTCCACCTCCTGGGTGACTCTGCCCTTTGACTAATTAAATGATTTAGTCGCTCAAAGGGTGTGGGGGTCTCCTGATTCCATGGAACCGGTCCCTCGGAGGCCTAATAAATTTATCACCTCCCCCCAAGACAGGACGTTTCTTACTAAGGGAGTCCCCGTTGATGCCATGGTGGTGGAGGCGGCCACCAAGAAAGAGATGTCAGAAACCTCTTCCTCTGTCCATCCTTCTAATAGATACTCTAGGACAATGGACAGATACGGGAAACGCTTTTTTAGTTCTGCGACATTTGCCATGAGATCACTTGACTATTTAACCCATTTCACCCATCTTCAACGAGATCTCCTCAAAGAGCTCAAAGATGATGCTGTCTCTGAGAAGGTGACGGCACAGCTTAACGCCCTTAATTCTATTGTGAACTCATCCATGCGGCTCATTTCTTATGCAGTCGATGGATCGAGCCGAGCACCAGGTTCAGTGATAGCTCTGCGGAGACCATCCTGGATGTGCTTATGCTCCTATGCGGAAGCTTTCAAGTCTTCCTTTGTCAACACCTTATTTGATGGCTCTTCCTTGTTTGGGCCCAAAGTCAAGGAGACTCTTGGTAGGTGTGAGCATGAGGGAAATACTCTATCTGCCGTAGGAGTCCATTTTTCCACCCCTACTAGACCAGATCCCAAAGGGCAGAAAGGTGGGAAAATGTGGTTCTGAAAGTCCCAAGGAGCTTTCTAGAACACACGTAGTGAACCCCCCTCCAGGGGCAGAGCAGGGGACAATAATGGAAGATGCCACCCTGGCAGCAGAGGGGGTCCGCAGAACCAGGGTGACAGGGAGCAGTTCCTTGGCAAGCCCTACCAGTGCTCCTGAGAGGAGGCCCGACTGTCCTGCTCTGGAGGCAGTCAGGGGTCACTTGGCTTTGTATCCGGATGCCTGACTAGGAATTGCAACAGATTCTTGGGTACAAAGCATAGTTACCAGAGGGTACTTAATTCCATTTCTATGAAGCCTGCCTGTCGGCTCAAAAAACTCAGATGTTCCACCCAGTCTCTGGGATCAAGCAGCCATAGAAATCCAGAGGCTGCAGGAAAAGTCATCCAGCTAGTGCCAGCAGACCAGATAGGATCTGGAACGAACTTCAGATTCTTTTTAGTTCTAAAGAAGACTGGGGACTGGAGACCAATCTTGGATCTCAGCAGACTCAACACATTTGTAAAGGAGGAGAAATTCCAGATGGTCATGCTTCAGTCTATCCTTCCATTCCTCGGAGTGGGCTATTGGATGTGTTCCATAGAGCTCAAGGATACGTACTACCACATCAAAATGGCCGGGCCATCCAGAGATCATCTGTGTTTCCGCAGGTGGGGCCTGCCTTGCTGTGACCTGTTTGCATCCCCTATGAATGCCAAATGCAAAAGCTACTTTGCCCTAAATCGCCCACCAGGGGGCAACTCAAGGGACGTACACTATTGGCTCCCAGGACTCCTGTATGCCTTCCCTCCTATTCCCCTGATTCCCAAGTTCTTGCAGAAAGCCAAAGCTCTTGGCAGGACGGTAATCTTAATAGCTCCGCTTTGGCCTCGTCAGATTTGGTTCCCCTTTCTCCGACTCTACCAACTGGAGGAACCTTGGATTTTGGACCCAGTTTCAGATCTTCTGACACATTTGTCAGGGACCCTCCACCCCTCTCTTCGTTCCCTCAGACTGACAGCTTGGCTGCTCAATTCCCTTCATAGCCAGGTCACATGACTTTTCTTCGGAGGTACAATGCATTCTTGTATCTTCCCATAAAGCTTCTACCAGAAAGTTATATGCTAGTAAATGGAAGTGTTTTACTATGTGGGCTTCTCGTAATAACGTTGATCCCTATGTGGCCCCTATTGCTAGTATTCTGGAATTTTTCTCTAAACCTTTTCAAGAAGGTGCTACAGCTGCCACAATTGGAGTACAGTTGGCTGCCATCTCAAATATTCATCTTGGAACTGAGGGTTCTAACTTAATGTTGCACAAATTGTGTCGGGCCTTCCTTAAGGGCACCATTCATCTCAGGCCTCCTGTTCGACAGCCCTTTACTCCCTGGAGTCTAAATTTTGTTCTGCCCCATATTATTCTTCCTCCTTTTGAGCCTGCATCGTGTTAATTGAAGTTCCTAGCCTGGAAGACTATTTTCTTGGTGGCCATTACTTCAGCATGCAGGGTATCTGAGCTTCAAGCCCTTTCTGTCAAACCACCGTATTTGGTGTTTTCATCCGGACAGGGTTTTACTGAGGACTTAACCCTGCATTCTTGCCAAAAGTGTGCTCTGAGACCAATCTGAACCAAACTATTGAACTTCCCACCTTCTTCCGTAATCATTCTAGTCAGTTGGAATACATGTTGCATAAACTTGATGTCCACAGACGATTGAGATTTTATTTGGATAGGATGAAGGAATTTCGAAGATCTGACCAACTCTTTGTATCTTAGGCAGATGCCAAGAAAGGATCTTTGTATCTTATGCAGACGCCAAGAAAGGGTTCTCAGTTTCTAAAGTTGCACTTTCCAAATGGCTAACTGACTGCATTAAATTTATCTACTCTTCTGCCAACCAAACGTTAGAATATGGTGTGAAGGCCCATTCAACTAGAGCTGTCTCCACGTCTTGGCTTGTTTACCTTTAGATACTATATGTGCAGCTGCCACTTGGTCTAAGCCTCATACCTTTATCACTCATTACAAAGTGGACAGGGCCTCCAGGGACAGCGCTTCCTTTGGTTCCACTGTCCTCAGGAATATACTCCTGTGAGCCACCCAGGATTAGGGTGCTTGGGACGTTACCCACGTGTAAGAATAAATGGCGAGATTAAACAACTTCACATAAAGAAGTTATGTTCTTACCATAACATTCCATGTAAGTTGTTTATCTCACGTTTATTCTTACATTCCCTCCCACCATCCCCCTCCAGGGTCTCGAAGAACGGGTAGACTTCTGGTCTGGTAGTCTTTTCTGGGGTTCTTACTCCTGCTGGAGTACTTTTGAGTTACCTTTTTTTTGCTACTGAGTTCAGCAAACGAGATCTGGGGTAGGACTGAGAGCATCATGGGATAGGGGCCTGGCCTCAAGGTATTCTGAGATTTTTAGCTAGTAAAGTGGCCGACTCAGAGCCAATGGATCGGCTCCGAACCCACGTGCAAGAACAAAGGTGAGATAAACAACTCACATGGAACGTTATGGTTGTTGTGTCTTTTGGCTTTTCCCGGTTAGGGGTCGCCACAGCGGAACTGTGGTCCGCTAATGATTGGTAGTTGAGTTTTACGTGCCGAGTTACCAGCCCTGACGCACAACCTTCAACGAAGGTATGCCCATTCACGCATGTCTGCACAACGAAGACGCTCTAGCTGAGAATCGAACTGGACAGCGTCTTACTGTGAGGCGACAACGCTACCGCAGCACCATCACCACATGGAACGTTATGGTAAGAACATAATTTCTTTTTTAAAGACCCTACTCCACCTTGGTACTTGAATCTGGTGTTACAAGCTATTACTCAACCATTTGAACTGGCAGCCAAGTGGGATCTAAAATTTGTCTTGGCAAGCTATTTTCCTAGTCGCTATTAATTCAGCAAGAAGACCTTCAGAAATTCAAGCCTTATGCCAACCGCCATACGTAATTATCCAAAGTTTTTAATCATCTTCCTATTCATCACTGATGGGTTCGGTTCCGAGCCCTTGGAACTGAATCGGCCTAATACCAAGCTAGCGTACACCAAAAACTCTCAAGCTAAGCTGCTACCCACAATGCCCTTCTCCCGGTTACCTCAGATCTTGTTTACCGCGCAGCCATATAGCAGTGTTTCACCAAGCTCTCCAGCTAAGTGTTGTATTTTTTCAAAATTTACTGAATTTTGTAAGTTTTTCTCCTAAAACTCTTTTATATATTGTTACCTTTAACCAACTCTACCCACAGATATCTTCCTCTTATTGTTGGTAAATGCCCTTCTTTACCCTCATGGTATTCTTAATACCATTGTTGGTATTTTCCTTCCTTCCCTTCTCTAAATCTTTGGATTGTTGACTCGATATTCTGGATATGTCTGAAAAGAAAGGGACTTCAGGGTTTAAGTATTGCACTTCCTGCCAATGGTAAACTCCCCAATAGTGATTTGCATGACGATTGTGTCCGTTGTCTGGGGGTTTCCCACTTATCTGTGAAGCCTCACTGTCAGATTTGTCAGTTTGTCAGCGGACGCTGAATGAAAGAAAAAATAGACTTATTTATAAAGGCCTGCTTTCTTCACCATTTTCTGAGGCTCTTTCTGTGTCTGAGGTCTCAACCCCTGCATCAAAGGACAAAAAACATCCTCATTCTGACCCATCTTAACCGGCTGGTGATAAGGGCAAGCCTAATAAGCATAAGGCCCACAAGTCTTCCACGGAGCACAAGATCTCCTCCTCTGCTCTAACCACCTCTGTTCCGAGTTCAGCTCCAGTGATCTCTGCAGATATTTCTATGACTTCCATGTCGGCGCCACACTCTGCACCGACTGCTACGGTTCCAAGTGTGATTTCAGCTCCAGCCTTATTGCCCGCTGTTACGTCGGCACCGACATTGCCCATCTTCTTTCTGAGGTCGGTGGTACCGGCTACTTCTTTGGAGTCTATAATGACTTCCACTCCAGCTATTCCCTCAGCTCCGAGCACTTTCTCAGCACCGATAGTTCCCCTGTTGCCCATCTTGAAACTGGAATCCTCTGTGCCGACTTTTCATATGCCACGGACCCAGTACTCATCTTCTTTGGATCCGTTTTCAGGACAAGCCTTTAGCCCTTTTTTGGACCAACCTGACTCCCCCTCAGGAGTGTTGGTAAGGTCCACCAGGAGTCTATTCGAATTGGATTTGGTGCGCCTGTTCGATCAGCTGTTGACAGCCAGAGGGATTACAAATTTTCCTAAAACCCATCCCACTCTGGGTTTTGGGTCCATTGCCCCCACTTATTCTCCTCCCTTGGACCCTTCGGATCCAAGGCCCATAGCGCCAACATCTTTGGAGGGAATCCTTTCCTTGGCACCGACAGTGACCTTCTTTGAGGCTCTGAGGCCCCTTTGGGTTTCACTTCCTTCGGAACCACCCCTTCCTCAACCTCATGCTTGGGAGGGGGTGGAACCCCCAGCTCCAGATACGGTTCCAGGTTTTTCATCAGTTCCATCCTCCGATCCGGGGGTGACACTCGCCCCAGTTTTGTTTTAGGCTCTGTCCCTGGGAGCGGGGTGTGACCCCGGTTCCGAGATTGTCTTCCTCAGTTCCGGGCTCGCATTCCTCTTCAGGCAGGCCTGCCTTCCAGGTGATGGAGAGGGTGCTTGCTTCAGGAAGCTCTCCTCCTACATCGAACCTTCCCCTTACTCCTCCTGAGCTGCAGCTATCACAGGCCACACCTCCCCAGGACACTGAGAGCAAAAGCCTCAGGAAACCCCTGTTCAGGGTAACCTCTTTTCTGAGTCTTCTTCAGACACTCCCACTGAAGAACCCCCTCTGAAGTGGATGTGTAAGAGGAAACACATGGACTCCCTGGAGGAGTCCCTTCATTGAGGATACGGATTACGATGATGGGGAAGGATCCCCACGGTTACCCCATGACGATGTCTCCTTTGGAGGCATCCTGGAAATTTTGAGGCAGAGGGGTGACTGGAAGCGCTCCAACCCTTCCTCGGAGTCCGTATTCCTGCAGGCCTTCTGCTCTTGGCCCTCTACTTCTTGGATGACCCCACTTGAGTCAATGCAGCTCATCGTGCAGCAGGCATAGAAGTACCCTGATACCATTGAGGCCATTCCTTGGAGACCAGACAAGATACTTTCCCCACTAGAGGAACAGCCCCACTGGTCTAGAGGCTTACCAGTAGACGCTATGATGGTGGTGGCCACCACAAAAAAGTACCTTGCGGAGGAAAGTCCTACTGTCCATCCACCCAACAGAGAGTCCTGAGCAGTGGACAGATTAGGGAAGAGAGTCTTTGCCTCTGCGAATTTTGCTGTCAGGTCTCTCAATTATTTGGCACATTTTACGAGGCTCCAAAGGGATCTCATCTCTGAACTCTCTGGAACCCTCGCTGGTCATGTTTCTGACATGGCACGCGATAAAGTTGCTTCTCAGCTTGCTACCCTAGAGTTGATCTCCAACTCGTCCATGAGGTTGCCGTTCAATGCAACTGAAGGGGCGGTTAGTGCTGCGGGTGCATGTGAAGTTATGAGACGCCACGCCTGGATGCACTTCTGTGATCTCACAGACTCCTTCAAGTCTTCCTTCTTGAATGCTCCCATCAAACTGTCTACTTTGGTTCTGAAGTGAAGGACACATTAGCCAGGTGTGAGCAGGACGGAAAAACCTTGTCTGCTGTTGGCCTACATTTTTCCAAACCGCAGCGCTCTTTCTCCAGGAACCAGAGGAGTGGAAAGGTATGCCACAAAAAAATCTGTAGGTCCTTTCCATAGGGCACATGGTGAGGATTCCCCCAGAGGCAGAGGGGGTTCCAATAATGGAAGACGCCCCTTTAGTGGCATAGGGGGTCCCGGAAACCAGGACTCCAGGGTTTCTTTCTCCGGATGACCTTATCAGCACTCCAGAAGTGCTGCTCGATTGCTTTCCTCTGGAAGCAGTCAGGGCTTGGTTTTCTCTGCACCAAGCTGCCTGGCACTCTATTACAAGCAGTCAGTGGGTGCAGAGAATAATTTCCAGAGGCTATTGCATCCCTCTAATCTCATACCCAAAACCTCCAAAATGCCTTCCCGATGTTCCACCCAGTCAAAGGGAAGAAGCAGCTTCAGAAATAAGAAAGCTGTGTCAAAAATGAGTTATCCAACAAGTCCCCCCCCCCCAGACTAGTGCGGATCTGGGTTTTACTCTAGATTCTTTTTGGTGCCAAAAAAGATCGGGGACTGGAGACCCATTTAGATCTCAGCCAACTAAACCAATCAGTAGTTCAGACCAAATTCCACATGGTCACGATACAATCCATTCTCCCATTTCTTCGGGAGGGTGTGTGGATGTGCTTGATAGACCTCCAGGATATGTATTACCACATTAAAATGGACAAGAGCTCCAGGTTTTTCCATCTCTTCCAGCTGGGAGCCAATCATTACCAATTCAGAGCCCTCCCATTCGGTCTCTCGACGGCCCCCAGAGTGTTCACTAAATGCCTAGCAGTGGTAACAGCTCATCTGAGACTTCAGGGATTCCAGGTGTTTCCATATCTAGACGATTGGCTCCTCTCTGCCCCCACCAAGCGCCTACTGGTCATGGCCCTCCACTACACTCTAGCACTGGTGGAGTTTCTAGGCATCACAATACACTGGGAAAAATCCAACCTTCATCCTACCCAACAATTGGAATTTATAGGAGCAGTTTTCAGTACTCAAGCCAAGTCTCTCTCCCTCCTCACAGATTTCAGAGGTTAAGTTTACAAGTACAAATGATACTCTGTCGAAGGAAGGTGTCTGCAAGGGAAGTTCTACAGGCTCTAGGGTCTATGGTGGCAGCCATCCCAATTATCCCTCTGGCAAGATTATATATGAGACTGTTACAATGGCTCCTTTTGTCCCAGTGGGTATCCAATCTGTATCCTCTAAACTCACAGATCCCCATCACCAATTCCTGCAAGCAAGATCTCTGGTGGATGAGAGCAGACTAAAACCTTTGGTGCCGCCCCTTCCAGACTCTCTAACCCAATGCCACGGTGACCACGGATGCTTCCCTGATAAGGTGGGGGAGCCATTTCCAAGGAAAGACTGTCCAAGGCCAGTGGTCCAGCTTGGAGGTCAGTTTGCAAAAATATGTCCTGGAGTTGAGTGATGCTGTTAGTATTGCAGGCACTTCATCCGCTCCTTCCGTCGGGAACGATTGCAATCCATTCGGACAATGTCTGGTACGTGAACAAACAGGGAGGGACCAAATCCTGTCTCCTGTGTCGTGAGGCCATGAGAATTTGGCATTGGACGATAGCTTCCAACTGCTTTCTGATTGCAACGCATATCCCGGGGAGCCCCAGCGTGATTGCGGACAGGCTGAGCAGATGCATCCTCCATCCACGCGAGTGTCTCTAAACCCGAACATGATGGCAGAAATTTTCAGCCAATGGGACCAGCCTTGCTGCAATCTTTTTGTTTCCCCTTCAAACAAAAAAAAGTAGCAGCTACTTTGCCCTCTTTCCCTTAGACGGGGAATCACCGAGAGACGCTTTGACTCATGATTGGCCCGTGGGTCTCCTCTATGCTTATCGTCCGATACCTTTGATGCCCCTATTTCTAAAGAAAGCAGTTTGGTTGAGATGCAAAGTGATCCTCATTGCCCCTTTCTGGCCTCGACAAGTGTGCTTTCTCTTCCTCCGGCCTCACCTATTACAACCTCCTTGGATCCTGGACACTCGTCAGGACCTAATATCTCACCCACAATGGTTGACTCCCCCAAATCTGTCAACTCTCAAGCTGACAGCTTGGTTTCTCCACTTCTGTTAGTCGCCAGGCAGGAAACCCTCTCCTCACCTGTCCGTGATATTATTCTGGCCTCCCATAAACCATCCACCAGAAAACTCTACAGAGACAAATGGAGAAGATTCGCTATCTGGTCTAATAATCAGATGCTAGATCCTTTTTCAACGGAGTTGTTTGTCAGTGGGGCATCAGCTTCTACTATTTGAGTCCATTTAGCAGCTATTTCCAATTTCCATAATGACTCTGATGGCATTCCTCTTATCTCCACCCGCCTTTGCAAGACCTTTCTCAAGGGAGTTTTCCATAGCAGACCTCCTATCAGGCAACCTGTAGAGACATGGAATCTCTTTGGTTCTACATTCTCTCTCTCTACCCCCACTTTGAGCCTGCTGCGGCATGTGATCTTAAATTCCTGTCATGGAAATCTTTGATCTGAAGTAGTTAACTTCATTTTATCTGCAACCTGTGGGTATTCGGATCCATATCGGATCTGAGCTGGCGACTTTTTTTCTAGCATCTGCTCCGAGCTCCTCCCCCTACCCATAATGCACTACCATCTCCTACCTTCCCTCAGATCTCGTTTGCCGAGCCAGTAGTAAGCATCGTGGTCTCCTTCGCTCTGAGCTCAGGGATAGTAAGTTTAAAAATACTTTGTCTTTAGTGTGTCTGAGTTAGTTGTTTCCCTTCCTCCCCCACTAGTATATCGCTTGTTCATCGGTTAGTTTAAAAAAAAAAGTTTTTTTTTGTAAAACTCTGTAGAGTAGTTGTTAGGCCTGCCCTTCCCCTACGTGTGTTTTCTGTGTGGTGATCTTGTAGGTAGTGGTGTTTGTGCATTTCTTAAATACTGATTTTGGCTGATCAGCCATGGTCCTGCACCAGTGTGTGGCCATAAGCTCTCCCCGGCTGATGGTCACACTCTGTGTCATTTGTTTGGGAGTGTCACATTTGTCGACACAATGTACAATCTGCACTGGGTTCAAACCTAGAGCCCTCAGGGATCAGAAGGCCAAATTGGTAGCTAAAGGCCTTCTCTCTGCATCTATGCTGGAGTCTACCATGGCCTCGGTACCCATTACTCAAACTCCCATTTCTTCTGGTGCTGCATCAGGCAAGGAAAAAGCTACAGTCAGTGTAGCTTACAAAGACAAGGACAGAGAAAGGCACAAGGATAGGGACAAGAAAAGGGATAGACCTGATAAGAGATACCCGGACAGGGAGCTCTTCCTTAGTCCCCCTTCCAAGTCCATGAGGCCAGTTTCTCCACGGCTTCGGTCTCCTCGTTTTTCACCGGAGCCACTGGAACCTTCAGATCCAAGGCCTTCCTTGTCCTCACAGCGCAGACCAGCCAGATCCGAGTCGGTGGCTTCTTCGCGATAGACTCTAAGTTTATCAGACTTAGACATGGACAGGATGATGCGGAGATTCATTCAGACCCACATACAGATGGGAGTCTTGCCAGACCCATCTCCCTCCGGAGGGGGGACCTACATGCCTTTTTTTCCATCCCATCTCTCCTTCCCTTATTTGTGCTTCAGGGCTCTTGGATCCAAGATTTTTCTGATCTGGTAGCTTGGCGCCGATGGTTCCCCCAACCTCGACTCCGGCTGTTACTTTGAGCTCCTCTGATCCGACTAGTTTGGAGCCGAGTGACTCTCGGAGCCGCGGACAGGGAGTCAGACCCGAGGGAATGGATTCTTCGGCTCTGCCTCTTTCGGATCAGACCCGTTTCCTTGGAACTCAGGCTACCCATGCTTCGGCTCCGGTCCCTGCTTCAGATCCGGGGAGGGCTTCTTCCTTGCTGGGTGCCAAGGAGGTACGCTCTCCTTCGGCTTTCGAAGTGGTGGAGAGGTTTCTCTCCCAGGGATTGAGATCCCAGCCTGTCCCCTCAGATTCCACCCAGGCACCTCTGGATTTGTGACGACTCCCTTCATCCTGTCTCAAGGAGAGCCCGTGCCTGAGGATCCCCAGGTTATTCCCCCTTGGGGAACCCCGTGCGGCTCACGAGTCCTCTTCAGAGAATCCCACTGAAGAGGGCCACCATAAGTGCAAGTGCAAAAGGAGGCACTTGGACTCCCCCGTGTCCTTCACTATGGACACTGACTTAGATGAAGTTGAAGGTTCCCCCAAGTCAACTCCCGAAGACGTCTCCTTTGGAGACATCCTGGAGATCCTCCACCAGAGGGGAGGTTGGTCAGCCCCAAAACCTTCTGGGGATGAGTCAGTGTTCCTGGAGGCCTTTGGCACGGGCCCATCTGCTTTCTGGGTGTCTCTGCCAGCGGACCCCTTGGTGACCCTTATCACCACACGGGCATAGAAGGAGCCTGACACCATAGAGTCCATCCCCAAATGCCCCGACAATATTTTATCTCCCCCTACTGACAGACAACCTTGGTCAAAAGGAGCCCCAGTTGACCACTATGTTGGTCGCAGTGGCCACCATGAAGGAACTAGCGCAGGAGAGTTCCTCAGTCCACCCTCCAGACAAGGAGTCCAGGTCGGTGGATAGATTTGGGAAGAGCATTTATTCCTCAGCGATCTTTTCAATCTGTGCGCTGAACCATTTGGCACATGTGATCCAACTTCAGCGAGACCTTGCATCGGAATTCGCTGAGTCGCCCCCAGAGTCCTTATCGCCGCAGGACAAACAGTTGTTCTCTGGGAAAATGTCTACTCTATAGTCAGTATCAAACATGTCTATGTGGCTCCTTTCCCATGCCACGGAAGTAGCAGCTAGGGCGGCCGGGACAGGCATAGCCATGAGGCGTCATGCCCGGCTCAGGTTGTCAGTTCGCAGACCCTTTCAAGGCGTCGTTTAATGCTCCCTACAACGGTTCTTCCCTTTTTGGGAAGACAGTATGTGACACACTTGTCCAGAGTGAAAAATTTATTTTATTTATTTTTTTATTTTATTTTACATTTATTAACCGGGGGTGTCTGAGCCGAAAAGGCCCTTTTTCAGCAGAGGCCCGGGGAGAAAAGCTCCACAAAGAAAAATTAGACACATTTAGTTATTTAGACATAATCAATATACACACAAATTACAAGAGACATGTTTTTACAGTGGTATGCGGCACAAACAGTTACAGTGGAGAGAACAATCAAAAAAATATTAATTTTAAAAATAAAGGTAAGTAATAGATTTGTGGTGTACAGCTGAACTTTGGAATGTAGGTAGAATACATACATAGTACACGGGTACAGTACATACATTGTAGATTAGCCAGTGTTTGTGAGTAAGATTGAAAAACTATTATCAATTGCTCTAGATTTAGTATGTATATGTTATCCGCTTTCACTAGCCTGGGGAGCAATCATGGCACTGCCAACTTTGCTTGAGATGTTGCTTGATGAGGTCTTTAAAGGAGGCTTTGGATGATGTGTTTTGAATGCTAGTAGGCACAGAGTTCCATTTTTTGGCCACTGAACTACTATATAGTGCATCTCCAAAGCTATTGTAGCTGTTGGTGACTTATAGTAGTAGTTTGCTTGATGATCTAAGAGGGCTTTTGGCTGAGTGATGTTGTACTAGGTTTTTGAGGGCAGGACACTTATTGGGGAGGTAATAGATAGAATGACAGAGGCAGAGCTGATTGTAGGTTAGGAGGTTGGGCAGTTCAAGCCAGTGGAGCTGTCTCAAAGCAGTACAGTGATGAGTTCTATATGAGCAATTTGCAGCAAAGCGGGCAATTCTGTTATAGCAAGCTTCCATTTTGCTTAGTTCAGTTTTGTTGAGATTAGTCAGAATGGGAGATGCATAGAGTAGGGTGGATAGAAGTTGGGAGCGAGCAATGGCTGATCTTGTGTTGTTGGTAATAAAAAGACTGGAAGACTTTGTCTGCCATCGGGATCCACTTCTCTAACCCTCAGCGGTCCTCCTCTAGGAATCAGAAAGGGCAAAAGATGATGTGGTTCCAAAAATCTCAGTTTTCCTGGGATTCTCAGGACAACTATTCCCCCAGAGGCAGAGGGGGACAGGATCGACGCTGACCCAGAGGTAGAGGGTGCCCCAGGAATTTTGGTCTAGGGAACCTTTTTCTGACAGACCCGCTCAGCAGCCCTAAGGGGTTGCCTGGCTGTCCTACTCTGGAGGCAGTTGGGGGGAGATTGTCCTTACACCCACCGGCATGGGAGTCCATAACAACAGATCGCTGGGTGTTGGATTATATCCAGAGGTTACAGTATCCCATTTGTTGCCCCTCCAAATGTTCCAAAACACCTCTCGGATGTTCTACCCGCTCACAGGGAGGCCGCAGCTCTAGAGGTTTCAAAGCTGCTTCTCAAATGAGCCATCGAACAGGTCCCCCCCCAGACCAGTCCGGATCAGGCGTCTACTCAAGGTTCTTTTTAGTGCCAAAAAAGATGGGGGTCCTCAGGCTCATTCTAGACCTGTCAACTTTGAACCTGTCTGTTGCCAAACAGAAATTCTGGATGGTCACCCTACAATCCCATTCTACCTTATCTCTGAGAGTGCGACTGGATGTGCTCATTAGACCTCCAGGATGCGTACTACCACATCAAGATCCACAGAAGCTCCAGGTGGTTTCTGCGCTTCCGGCTGGGAGCCAGTCACTTTCAGTTCAGAGCCCTACCCTTCGGTCTCACCACAGCCCCCAGGGTGTTCACCAAGGTAATGTAGAAGCTCACCTGAGGCTTCAAGGTATTCAGGTATTTCTTTACCTGGACGACTGGCTCTTTGCTGAGCCCAATAAGTGTCTGCTTTGCCTGGCCCGAGACTACTTTATTCGGTTGGCAGATCTATTGGGGATTACAGTCAGTGTTCAAAAATCCCAGTTGCAACCAGAACAAGTTTTAGACTTCATTGGGGCATGGCTAGACATTTTGCAGATGAAAGTATTCTTAACTCCAGACAGGATCTTACACCTCAGGTGCCACATAGCTCAAATAGCAAACTTCAAGTCTCCAAAGGCGAGCAAGGTTCTCTGGGCACTGGGCTCCATGGCTGCCTCTATATCAATTCTCCCTTGTGCGCGCCTTCATATGTGGGATGTTCATCGTGTTTCACTGTTGCAGTCATGACTGTAGGGTTCTCCCCTGCCGGCAGGCAGTCCTCGGTCGGCCAGAATCCCAAAGTCTGGGTCCGGCGTCGACTGTTCAGCCATGCTCCCTGACGTCAGAGCGCCAGGAGTACAAAGCTGGCAGCCGACGCCATGTTCTCCAGTCTTTCTCGCCGTGCGGTGATAGCAGTTCGCAAGTGCCGGTTGGCTGACTCCTGACAATCTTTTCTGAACAAACTTCAGTCCGAAGACACTCTTCTACTCAAAGCTAAGTACCCCGTTGGGGAAACTTTTTTCTTGCTCCAGTCCGATGTCAGAAAAAGTTAATTGTATTTCATGTGGGAAGCAAATACCTCATAAGGATTTTCATTCTTACTATATTCCTTGCTTAGGCCCCGACCACGACGTAGCTAGTTGTCGGTTTTGTGCTAGATTCAATCAACGTACAATTAAACGAAGGTATGATTTTGCATTTCATTACTTCGGTAGGCGTTTTAATTACAAAATGTCGTCGGATACGGTTCCGGCTACCGGAGTTCACAAACGACGCCAGGACAAAGACAGGCCTCCGAGGTCCAAATCAGACGATATCATTCAAGCAGAGCCAGCTTCAGGTTTGGCCGTCGTCAGTGAGGCGCTTTTGCAGCCCCTGTCGTCGGCCATTTCGGAACTGATGGCCGAAATGGACTCCCACGAGGAGCCAACTAGGCCTTTGAATATTTCTGTTGCAGGACCTTGGGACAATGCTCCTTTGGATGGGTCCGGAGCCGCTGTGCAGGTACCGGCTTCCGAAGGGGTTTTCAGGCCTACTCAGCTTCTAATAAAGGCAAAGACTCCTTCCAAATCAAAGACTGCAACTCAGGCCTCTTCTGATCCGGCTCCCAAGTCACAGAAACAGTTACTTAAAATGGCGGAGGACTTACTTACTATGATTAGGGGTTCACATCCCCCTCCAGATAAAAGGCCAAGGCAGGAAGTTTATTATGACTCCTCTGATCAGGCTTCTGTTTCTTCAGTTTCTTCTTCTGACCAGGAATATTATTTCCCTCCTTATGAGGATTCTGATGCTGAGGTATCCATTCCTTCAGCTTCTCCTCCTGAGGATTTCTCTTTTGGGGAAACTTTGCATGAAATGAGGGAACATTTCCACTGGGAAGGACAGGAGTATTCGGAATCTAAGAAAAGACTAAGGGATTTTCTTCTTCCCCAACAGAGACCCCTGGCTATTCCTCCTATTTTGGATATTGTGGATAATGCTTTTTCGGAGGCTAACTTAACCCCTGACTCTCTTCCTCCAGCTCCTGTTAAGCCTGACAGATATTACAGGGTTCCTGATTCCCACCAGTTTTTATACAAGAACCCTTCTGCTGACCCTGAAACCATTTCTCAGGGTCCTAAGGGAGTTAAGGCCGCTTCTGCTAAAATCCCCATTCCCACTGAGAAGGATTCCAGATCTTTAGAAAGATGGGGCAAAAAAGTGTACACTTCTGCTACTTTATCTATTAGGGCTTTAAACTCTCAGTTTCATATGCTGAAATACCAGCAATTTCTCCTGTCTGTATTAAAATAAAAGCTAACTTCCATTTCCGCCTGTACAGATGATAAGGAATTACATGACTTAATGCATGCCACTGAACAAGTTGGGAAGCATGGTTTACACTGTGGATTTGATGCCTTGGAGGCTTCTTGTAGGGCTGCTGCCTCTGGCACAGTAATTAGAAGGCATGCATGATTAAAGGAACAAAATTTGCCAGATCAAGTAAAAGCTAAATTATTGGATGCTCCTGTTCAGCATAATGTTTTGTTTGGATCTAAAGCTGAAGAGGTGATTAAAAAGATGGAGGACGAGGCAAAATCCATGCAAACAGTTAAAGATTTCTTACAAGTGCAGCCACCCAGATTTAGTAGGAATTGGCCTACAAAAAATTGGTCCTTTCCCAATTCAGACAGGCCTCAGAGGGGTAGATACAGACGCTCCCAAGGAAGGCCTCAAACACAAGCCTCTTATAGACCAAGACAGTGGACTGCTTCCACCCCTAGGGGAGGAGAGGACAGGTCGCAAGCTCATAGGAAACAGACTCAATGACTCTCTCGGTTGGGCTGCAGGAACTTCTTGTCTGGAAGCCCCCCTCGGAGGAAAACTTTCTCTTGTTCACCTAAATTGGACTCTTATAACCCAAGACAAGTGGGTTCTGGATGTGGTTTCAAGAGGTTACAAATTCCATTTTCATACCCTACCAAGGCCAAGCGGATGGCCAGATCTTCCAAAACATCAATGGACAGAGGCCTTAAACCAGGTGGAAGCTCTCTTGGCTATGAAAGCCATAGAAATAGTTCCACTTTCAGAGATGGGACAAGGTTTTTACTCAAGGCTCTTTCTAATCCCCAGGAAGCAAAATTCATGGAGACCCATTCTGGATCTGTCAGTCTTGAACACTTTTCTAGAGATACCAAAATTCAAGATGCTTACTCTACAGCAGCTACTTCCAATGCTGACCAAAAATGCATGGATGGTAACTTTGGATTTAAAGGAGGCATATTTACACATTCCCATCAGGCAGGAACGCAGAAAATACCTCGGGTTCAAGGCCGGATCGAGGCACTTTCAATTCTCTGCGCTGCCCTTTGGATTGTCTACTGCGCCCAGTGTCTTCACCAAATGCCTGGCTCCAGTAGTAGCTTATTGCAGACTCAAGGGAATTCAAATTTACCCTTATCTGGATGACTGTCTTATTCAGGAAGACAGCAGGGATGTCTTACTCCAGCATCTACAGTTTGTTCTGAATCTTCTCAAGATGTTCTTCATCTCACATTGCTGCAGTCATAACCTGTGGGTAGTCCGCTGTCCTCGGTCGGCCCGAATACCAAAGTATTAGGCTGGCGTCGGTCATGGGCGCTCAGATCTGACGTCAGTGCGTCATGGTATTAAAGCGCATGACCGATGTCATATCCTCAGTCTTTTTTGCCGCATGGTCCGAAGCAGAAGCAGCATTTGCAAGTGCCGTTCGGCGTTCTGAAATTTTCGTATTCTGAGTTTCAGACCGAAAACAAGTTGGGCTAAGTACCCCGCTGGGGAATATTTTTGTTTCTTCTTGCCTCAGTTTATTCCGGATGTCAGAAAAAGTGAATAATTGTATTTCTTGTGGGAAACAGATACCGCATAGGGATTACCACTCTCTCTGTATTCCTTGTTTGGGGCCTGAGCACGATGTAGTCGGGTGTCGCTTTTGTGCTAGATTTAATAAACGCACCATTAAACGTAGGTTAGATTGCGCTAGGCTTGTCTTCGGTAAGCGGTGTAATTACAATATGCCGTCGGATCCTCCGACACCCGCTACCGCTAAGAAGCGCAAGGAAAAATCGTTAAGGTCCAAGCAGGATGAGTCGTCCGTTCCGGACGCCGGTTCTTTAGAAACTACGGTGGAATCTGTAGATCCAGCCTAGGTTTCAGTTGAGTCTCAGGGGGAGCCGTTAATTTTGCAAGATGTGGCCTCTCAGGAGTCAGGTCAGGCTGAGGGGGCCTCTCAGGTTGCTGTACTCCCTTCTTTGCCTAAGGTGGTTAGGCCTTATCCTTCTGGCTCTAAAGTACCTTCCAAGGTCAGGCCTGGTTTGCCTTCCTCTGGTGTCAGCCCTAGTTCTGCAGGTGCTGTGCCTAAAAAACACATGCTTAAAATGGCAGAAGATTTGATTTCCTTAATCAGGGGTTCTATTCCCCCTCCAGATAAGAGGCCTAGGGTGGAGCCAGAGGTGGAAAGTTTGGAACAGGCTTCAGATTATTCAGAGTCTTCGGCTGAAGACATTCAGGATTTTCCTCCTTATTCTGATTCAGACGCAGATGATTCCAGTCCTTCTGCTTCTCCTCCAGAGGATTTTTCTTTTTCAGAAACCCTGCATTCTATGAGGGAGCATTTTAAATGGGAAGGTCAGGATTTCTCAGATTCCCGAAAGAGGCTTAGGGAATTTTTGTTTTTACCACAACATCGGCCCTTGGCTATACCTCCTGTTTTGGATGTTGTTCAGGATGTTTTCTCTGTGGCTTCTCTTAATCCAGACTCTTTGCCTCCTGCGCCTGTTAAGCCAGATAGGTATTACAGAGTGCCAGAGGCTCATAAATATCTGTATGAGCCCAAGGGTTGACCCAGAAACTATTAGCCAGGGTCCGAAGGGTGTCAGGGTTTCTGTTGTAAAGAATCCAGTTCCTATGGATAAAGATTCTAGAGCTTTGGATAGGTGGGGTAAAAAAGTGTATACCTCTTCCACTCTAGCAATGAGGTCTTTGAATTGCCAGTTTCATATGTTGAAGTACCAGAATTTTCTCCTTACTCAGTTGAAATCTAAGGTAGATGCTTTGGCAGAGGGCATAGAGTGAAAGGAATTACAGGATTTGGTTCATGCCTCTGATCAGGTGGGTAAGCATTCTTTGCAGTGTGGTTTCGATGCTTTACAGGCTTCTTCCAGGGTGGCTGCCACTGGATCAGTTATTCGCAGGCACGCCTGGCTTAAGGATCAGAACTTGTCAGAGCATGTTAAAGCTAGAATTTTGGATGCTCCTTTGCAGTCTGAAGTTTTGTTTGGTTCTCCTGTGGAGTCTGTCTTAAAGAAAATGGAAGACAAGGCTAAGTCTATGCAGACTGTTAAAGATTTTTTGCAGGTGCAGCCCCCTAAGTTTAGCAGGAATTGGCCTACTAAGGGATGGGCTTATCCTTCTGATTTACAGTCTAGGGGTAGATCTAGACGTGGTAGGGGCAGAGCTCAGGGTTCTTTCAGGCCTAGAACATGGAGTTCACCTGCGCAGTCTACAGGTGAGGGCAGGGGCCAGTCCTTTCGTAAACAGGCCCAATGACCTGCATCTTCAGCTGCCAGATCCTTCCTGTCTGGCAGCTCCTTTGGGAGGAAAGTTGGCACTCTTCAAGCAAAACTGGCTTTTAGTCACCCAGGACAAATGGGTGTTGGACATTATAGACCGAGGCTACAAGTTTTATTTCCACACATTGCCTCCTTTCAAAGGCATGCCAGTCGTTCCTCCTCAGCAAAGGGCAGAGGCTCACAAACAAATTTCTTTACTTCTTCAAATGGGGGCTATACAGCAGGTCCCTCCGTCAGAAGTGGGCCTAGGATTTTATTCTCGCCTGTTTCTCGTACCAAAGAAAGGAAACACTTGGAGGCCAATTTTGGATTTATCTATCCTCAACACATACCTGGACATTCCAAAATTCAAAATGTTGACGTTGCAACAACAACTGCCTCTGTTGGGCAAAGATCACTGGATGGTAACTCTGGACCTCAAAGAGGCTTATCTTCATGTTCCTATCAGGCCCAGTTGCAGGAGGTTCCTGCGTTTTCAGGCTGGGACTTTACATTATCAGTTCTCTGCATTGCCCTTTGGCTTATCTACTGCGCCCAGGGTGTTTACAAAGGTTCTGGCTCCAGTAATAGCCTTCTTACGGTTAAGAGGAATACAAATTTACCCTTATTTGGACGATTGCCTGATTCTTGCTCAAGACAAAAACAAGCTACTTCACCATCTACAGTATGTTATGGCAGTATTAAGGTGCCTAGGGTATTCTGTGAACGAACCAAAGTCCAGTCTAGTACCCTCTCAAGAAATGTGCTTTCTGGGTGTGAGACTGAATACAGCTTCCCAGATAGCTTTTTTGACCCTGGACAAACAGAGAAACCTTACACTTTACTTCCAACAATTGTCTCTACGGTCCAGGCTGACTGCAAGGACAGTCCTTCAAGCCTTGGGGTTCATGGCATCTTGTATTCTGGTGCTTCCCAATGCCAGACTGCATATGAGGAAGCTACAATGGTATCTCAAAAATGTATGGACGCAACACTGCCACGATCTGGACACTGTCATTCAGATAATACCTTGCATTCAAAAGGAATTTTTGTGGTGGGCTCAGGAATGTCACCTAAACAAGGGACTCTCTGTGACCCGATCAGATCTTAACGGCAGATGCCTCGGAAAAGGCTTGGGGAGCTCACTTCAATGGAAAATGGGTTCAAGACACGTGGCCTGCCAGACTTCTACATTTACATATCAACTTGAAGGAGATGTTAGTAGTCCAATTTGCATTGATGGCTTTCAAGGATCTACTTCACCCAGGACAAGTGTTGATTCAAGCAGACAACACAGCTGTCATGTGGTACATCAACAAGCAAGGGGGAACCCATTCGTACCCTCTTTGCAGGCAAGCTATGATTTTGTGGGAGACTGCTCTCAGTTTGCACCTCACTCTTCAGGCAAGGTTTCTGCCAGGAGCACAGAACTCCTTAGCAGATGTTTTGAGCAGACAGATGGTGGATCCCCACGAGTGGAAATTGGATCCTCATGTATTTCGACAGTTGACAGTGATATGGGGGACTCCAGACATAGATCTGTTCGCTTCTCCACTAAATTTCCAGTTGCCAAAGTTTTGCACAAAGATGTTTCATCCAACAGCTTGGAAAGTGGATGCTCTATCATTCAGTTGGAGCAATCTTCACGTCTATGCCTTTCCTCCTCTGCCTCTCCTTCCCAAGGTGCTCTTGAAGGTCAGACAAGACAAGCCCTCCATGATTCTAATAGCTCCAGATTGGCCTCGACAGCACTGGTACCCTCTGCTGAGGAGTTTAGTACGGGAGCCTCCTTGGCCTTTGCCTTCAATTCCACACCTTTTGTCTCAGGCAGGCAATCATTTCCTCAATGTCAGGATTCAGTCCCTGCACCTAATGGCCTGGCATATTCTGTTCTAGAACCTGGAGGGTCGCAGCTTCCTCAACACGTTTTGAATGTTATTTTGGAGGCCAGAAGGCCTAGTACAAGGAAAGTTTATGCTGATAAATGGAGGAGATTTTTTATTTGGAGCAAAGCAAAGAGCTTTGATGTTTCCAGGCCTGATTTGAGTGTTTCTCTTCAATATCTTACGGAATTATTGGACAAAGGTTTGTCTTTCTCCTCTGTAAAAGTTCATGCTGCAGCCATTTCTGCTCACTATGACTGTGACCCACCATTATTCTCTCATCCTTTGTTTAAGCAATTCCTTAGAGGGCAAAGAACATAAGACCCCTGCCAGAGCTCCTACTCCTTCCTGGGATCTCAATTTTGTGTTGGAAAAGCTTACTTTACCTCCTTTTGAACCTGCAGCTACGTCTGAGTTAAAGTTTTTGTCTTGGAAGACTGCTTTTTTGTTGGCCATTACATCTGCTAGAAGGGTTTCTGAATTACAAGCTCTAATGGCAGTTGAACCCTTCCTGATTTTTCATAAGGATAGGGTATCTCTGCGTACTAACCCTACTTTTATGCCTAAAGTGGTTTCAAATGTGGCCTTGAACCAATCTATTCATTTGCCTACTTTTTATGCTGATCCCCAAAATAAAGGGGAGAAAATTTTGCACACTTTGGATATTCACAGGCAGTTGCATTATTATTTGAGCAGGACTAAAGGGTTCAGACAGTCTCAACAGTTATTTGTTTCTTTTGCTTTGGCCTCTCAGGGAAACCTGTTACAAAACAAACTATTTCTAAGTGGATTGGCCATTGTATTGCTTTTTGTTATTCTAATCATGGTAAGGAGATTCCGGCTGGAATCAGACCTCATTCCACTAGGGCTACTGCCACTTCTACTGCCTTTTTAAGGGGTGTAGCTACTAAAGATATTTTGGAAGCAGCTACTTGGAGTTCAGTGCACACTTTTTCTAAACATTACCATCTCCCTCTTTATTCCAAATCTAGGGCTGGATTTGCCACTGCAGTCTTACAGGGCATGTTAGCAGCTCCCAATGCTTTATGATTTTGCCAGCCTCCCTTTACCTTTGCTTTGGGATTCTACCCACAGGTTATGACTGCAGCAATGTGAGATGAAGAACATAGTACAGTTTTGTACCTACCATAAATGTAGATGTTCGAAGATCCACATTGCTGCAGTCCAATTTACCCTCCCTCCTTCCCCTCTGTAGTTTGGAGTGGTTGTATGGTTTGGGTGGTAGAGGTTGTTTGTACATAGGTTTTTCTATTTTTGGCTGTGGCCTTTCCTTTTAGGGCCTTCTGACATCTGGGGCAAGAAAAGACTGAGGATATGACGTCGGTCATGCGCTTTAATACCATGACGCACTGACGTCAGATCTGAGCGCCCATGACCGACGCCAGCCTAATACTTTGGTATTCGGGCCGACCGAGGACAGCGGACTACCCACAGGTTATGACTGCAGCAATGTGGATCTTCGAACATCTACATTTATGGTAGGTACAAAACTGTACTTTCCTGGGATTCACTGTAAACATAAAAAAGTCAAATATGACACCCTCACAACAGATAATTTTTCTGGGCGCTTCTCTAAACACAACAACCCAGATGGCATTTCTGACGTACGAAAAACAGTTACAGCTGGATTCAACTTTCAAAACCTTGGCAACTTTAACTCAGCTATCTGCAAGGAGATTCCTGCAGGCTTTGGGTTACATGGCCTCCTGCATCCTTCTCGTACCATATGCAAGACTACATATGAGGAAAATACAGTGGTACCTAAAAAGTGTATGGTCTCAGTATTGCCACAGTTTAGACATACTGATCTCCGTCCTGCCTTGTCTTCAAAAGGAATTCCTTTGGTGGTCCAAGGCATGTACTCTAAACAAAGGAAAACCCTTCTGTCTGCCTCCTGCCACTCAGATACTAACCACGGATGCCTCAGATTATGCATGGGGAGCCCATTTTCGGGGCAACTGTCTGCAGGGCCTGTGGACAAAGGATCAGAAGCACCTGCATATCAATTTAAAGGAAATGTTAGCCATTCAGAAAGCTCTATTGGCCTTCAGGAATCTTCTACAACCAGGACAACTACTGATATGAACAGACAACACCACAGTTATGTGTTACATAAGCAAAGGGGGATCTCATTCCTACCCCCTTTGCAGACTAGCCATGGATCTGTGGAACACAGCTCTAGCTTGCAATCTGGACCTTCAAGCTCAGTTTCTACCAGGGAAGCAAAACTTCCTGGCAGACAGTCTGAGCAGAATCCTTTCGGACCCACACGAGTGGATGCTGGACACCGAAATATTCAAGATGATAACAGCAGTCTGGGGATGTCCTCGCATGGACCTCTTTGCATCCCACCTCAATCATCAACTACAGATTTTTTGCACCAGGACTTTCCACAAACAAGCTTGGAAAGTGGATGCACTATCATTCATTTGGAGAAACCTCTCGGGATATGCCTTTCCGCCTCTTCCTCTTCTTCCATGGGTATTATTAAAGATCAAACAGGACAATCCCAAGATGATCTTGCTGGCCCCAAATTTGCCTCGACAGTTTTGGTACCCTACTCTGAAAAACCTTTGTCTGGAGCCCCCTTGGGTTTTACCACAGACTCCGAACCTTCTGTCCCAACACCAGGGTCAGGTTCTACACACCCATGTCAGAACTCTCAGCCTGGCGGCCTGGTTAATCCAGGGTCTTTGATTCATTCTCTCCTACCCAAGCAGGTTATGGATGTCATTTTAGAAGCCAGACGTCCTAGCACTAGAAAATCTTATGCAGGAAAATGGAAAATATTTTGTTCCTGGATGCAGGCTCAGGATTCTGATCCTCTTCTTCCTAACATTCCTTTGATTTTACTTTACCTGACAGACCTCTTACATAAGGGTCTCTCTTTCTCTTCCATTAAGATACATGCCTCTGCTATTTCTGCTCATTATAATACAGACCTTCCAATCTTTTCCCACCAGCTCATGAGACAGTTTCTCAGAGGAGCTAAGAACTTAAGGCCCCCTAGATCTCCTCCCATTCCTGCTTGGGATCTCAACTATGTTTTGGAAAAGCTCACCTTACCTCCTTTTGAGTCTGCTGCCACTTCTGACATCAAGTTTTTATCTTGGAAAACAGCCATCCTGTTAGCTCTGACCTCTGCCAGGAGAGTTTCAGAGTTGCAAGCTCTTATGGCTGTGGAACCTTATATTATTTTTCATCAAGACAGGGTGTCTTTAAGGACTAATCCTACTTTCATGCCTAAGGTGGTTTCCAAAGTGGCTTTAAATCAAACTATTCACTTGCCAACTTTTTTCCCCAGTCCTCAAAATAAAGGGGAAAGGATCTTACATTCCTTGGATGTACACAGACAACTATGTTTTTACCTGGACAGAACCCAAGGACATCAGGAAATCAGAGCAATTGTTTGATGTCCTTCATGGATGCATCTGCAGTCATAACAAATGGGTTGTCCTGTCGTCAGGCAGCCCTTCGGTCGGCCGGATTCCGAAGTCTGGGTCCGGCTTCGGCTGATGTCGCACTTCACCCGACGTCATCTCTGCTGGTCTTCGGGTATAAAGGCATCAGCCGACGCCATTTTCCTCAGTCTTTCTTGCGCGTGGCGCCAAGCAGAAGCTGTTCGCAAGTGCCGGTCGGTCAGATCCAGAGATTACTACTACCGAATACTACTTGAAGACTTCTAAAAGCTAAGTACCCGTTGGGGACTCTTTCTTGCCTCAGCCGATGTCAGAAAAAGTCAATAACTGTTTAACTTGTGGGAAACAAATACCTCATAAAGATTTCCACTCTTACTGTCTGCCTTGCTTAGGCCCAGACCACGACGTAGCAGCCTGTTCGCCTGTGCTTCCTTCAACCCGAACGCTTAGGCGCCGGTCGGAGTTTGCTGAACAGTTTTTCGGCTCAGATTTTGCGTACATTATACCGTCGGATCCTCCGACTACCCAAATTGTTAAACGCAAAGAAAAAGACCGACACTCGCGGTCCGCGGTTTCGGCCGAAACCACGGTTAAGCAAGCCGCGAGTGTCTCGGTTTCGGCCGAAACCGAGAAAACTGGTCAATCTTCAGCCGAATCCATGACTACTACTGAGGCTCCTGCTACCTTACCTGAATCGGCCTCAGAAATTTTGCCTACAACTGTGGTTTCTAGTGATTTATCAGACACCATCCCTTTGGATGTCTCTACCCCAGCACGTGGTGCTGCTAGACCCCCTGCAGCCATGTCTGTCAAGGCCTTTGCCAGGGCTAAAGCAGCCAAATCTGCTAAATCTGTGCCTGTTAAACCCCCCTCACACAGGCCCACTTCTAGTTCACAAATGCTTACTCTGGCAGAAGATTTAATATCCTTAATTAGGGGATCCCAATCTCACCCAGACAGGGCCTCTCAGCCCCCAGAAAAGAGACCTAGAGCAGAGCCCCCCGAGCCAGTGTCCTCTGATGATTCTGCGGATGACTCAGACATTACAGACCAGCCAGAGAATCCTTTTTCTACTTATGAAGACTCCGATGCTGAAGAATCCATTCCAGCTGCCTCTCCACCAGAGGAATTTTCCTTTGGGGAAACCTTACATGCCATGAGAGAACAATTCCAATGGCAGGGACAAGATTTCTCAGATTCAAGAAAAGGCTTAGGACTTTTCTGCACTTACCACAACATAGGCCCTTAGCTATACCTCCTGTTCTGCCTGTTGTGGATGATGCATTTAATGATGTCTGCACTGCTCCTGATTCTTTACCTCCAGCCCCTGCCAAACCAGATAGATTTTACAGGGTGCCAGACACTCATCACCACCTATACAAGGCCCCACTTGCAGACCCTGAAACTATTTCCCAGGGGCCTAAGGCAGTAGCCTCGACCACAGCAAAAAACCCTATTCCTTCTGAAAGGGAATCCAGGTCCTTAGAGAGATGGGGGAAAAAAGTTTACACCTCTGCTACTCTCTCAGCTAGAGCTTTAAACTGTCAGTTTCACATGATCCAATACCAAGAGTTTATGCTTGATCAGTTAACTAAAAACTGTCCTCTGATGAATCTTTAGATAAGAAATATGTATTAGAAATGGTGAATAACATCCAACAGGTTAGTAACCATTCCTTAAAATGTGGCTATGATGCACTGGAGGCTTCATTTAGATCAGCCATGACTGGCACAGTGATAAGAAGGCATGCATGGTTGAAAGAACAGGTCTTACCGGATCATGTTAAAGCAAAGCTATTAGATGCTCCTATGGATAAGGCCAGTCTATTTGGTACACCTTCCCAGCAGGTAATGAAGAAAATGGAAGAAAAGGCAAAATCTGTACAAACAGTTAAAGATTTCTTACAGGTTCAGCCCCCAAGGTTTAGCAGGAACTGGCCTGCCAAAAATTGGTCCTTTCCTGACTCCACAAGATCCCAAAGGGGCAGGAATAGACGCTCTAGAGGCAGAAATCAATCCAGAGGAGGTGCCTACAGAGGACGACAGTGGCAAGGCAATAACCGAGGCACAGACACAACCACTGCCACTGCAACAGGACAATCACAGTGACTTGGCTCTAACTCCGCCTACCAGGGAGCAAATAGCAGCACCATTAGGCGGAAAGTTAGCCTTATTTTCGAAAAATTGGCACTATATCACAAAAGACAAGTGGATTTTGCAAACCATAGACCAAGGCTACCGGTTCCACTTTCACACCTTACCAGTAAAAAGAGGAATGCCAAACCTGCCTCCAAATCAAAAATAGAAGCTCTGCAGCAGATAACGGAATTAACAAAGATGAGAGCTGTGGAAAGAGTACCAATAACAGAACAGGGCAAAGGATTCTACTCCAGACTCTTCCTAGTACCAAGAAAAGAGAAAAGTTGGAGACCTATTCTCGACCTGTCCATCTTAAACACATACATCATTGTCCCAAAATTCAAAATGCTGACCCTACAGCAACTTCTTCCCATGCTGGGCAAGGAGTGTTGGCTGGTAACTCTAGATCTCAAGGAGGCATACCTGCACGTCCCCATTCGACCAAATTGCAGAAGATACCTCAGATTTCTTGCAGGATCAGAGCATTATCAATTCTCAGCATTGCCCTTTGGCTTATCTACTGCGCCCAGAGTATTCACAAAATGCCTGGCATCAGTAATCGCTCACTGCAGAGTACAGGGGATCCAAATTTATCCATACCTGGATGACTGCCTGTTACAAGCGGACAACAAAAGCAAGCTGACAACAGATTTACAAAGGGTCATTTACTTGCTACAAGCCCTGGGATACACAGTCAATTTACAAAAGTCAAGGCTGATACCATCCCAAACGAGATCATTCTTGGGCGCGGAATTGGACACAGTAAAACAAATGGCATTCCTAACTGCAGAAAAACAAAAAGAGCTCCCTCTTTACTTCTTGGCATTAACAAAGCAGAACAAACTAACAGCAAGAAAAGTTCTGCAGGCCTTGGGCTTCATGGCATCATGCATAATCTTGGTCCCACATGCCAGACTGCATATGAGAAAGCTACAGTGGTACCTAAAGAATTTATGGTCTCAACACAGGCACAGCTTAGAAACAGAAATACCACTAATTCCATGCCTAAAACAGGAGTTCCTATGGTGGGCTCAAGCATGCCAGTCAAACCCAGGCTTACCCTTCCACAACTTTCGAGCAAGCCAAACCATCACAACGGACGCCTCAGACCTAGGATGGGGGGCGCACATGCTGGACAAATGCGTACAAGGATTGTGGACTCAGGACCAACTGCACCTGCACATAAACCAAAAAGAAATGCTGGCAGTAAAACTGGCAATCCAAAAATTCAGACCATTCCTCAAAGAAGGCCATTTGATGATAAGGACAGACAACACCACAGTCATGTGGTACATCAACAAACAGGGAGGCACTCATTCATACCCCCTATGCAGAATGACTTTGGACCTTTGGAATCTGGCTCTCAGCTACAACATCCAGTTGCAGGCAATATTTAGGTTCATAGGTTCATAGGTTCATACTAGGCTATCTGCCCGAGGGCATTTACAAGCCTAGCCCATCGTTTTGTGGCTTACGCCACCCCTTTAGTATGGGGAACTATACCCATTATTTTGCTGTGCCTCTGTCGAGCAGTGACACTGAGGTAATCCCTGGGGTATATCTGCGATCTCCCATCCATTGGTCAAGATTTCTCTTGAACAAGGCCAGCGAGGTGCTCTGCCTCACATGTACCGGGATTTTGTTCCACAGCATAGGGAGTCTTTGGGTGATGAATCTATCCCTCCAGCACGTCCTATTAATAGCCGTGTCGAGGTTTAAGTCTCCCGCCCTTGTGGCTCTGATGGATCTAGATTTTTGAGGTGAAGCATATTCATCAAATCTGGGTTTGACATGGCCTTGTATGTTAGGCAAAGGTCACCTCTGAGCAAGCGTGCGACTGAATAGAGCTGGAGTTCTTTCAGTCGGGCAGCATAGGATAGATTTTGAGACCCTTTATCCTTTTGGTGAGGAACTTTTGTGGCCTCTCCAGCTGCTGCAAGTGTCGGGTCAGATACATTCCGAATGGGGCATTGTACTCAATCATTGGTCTGATGAGTGATGAGTAAAGGGAGACTATAACCTCCCTTGATCTAGATGAGAATCCCTTCATGATAAGGTGGGCAATGTAGAAGGTCTTCCTAACTACTTTAGCTACATGGGTGTCGAATGACAGACTACTATCAACCTGGGTCCCCAGGTCCCTGATAACTTCTTCTGTGCTCAGTGGATTGCCACCTATTTGGTAGCTAGGGGTAACCTTGTTTTTCCCGAAGGGTATGACTATGCATTTTTGGCATTTAACTTTAGGCCGTGGCTCTGGCACCAGTTATCCGTTTCTGTGAGACCCTTCTGAAGGATATCTGTGTCAGATGTGTTTTCTACTATGGCCCAGTTTGCAGTCATCTGCAAACTTTGTCAGCCATAACCCTCCTGTGTTTGCTTGTACTTCGGAAAAGTAGATGCCAAACAAGAGTGGGCCCAGGACTGAGCCCTGTGGGACACCACTTGTGACAGGCTTTGAGTCTGACATGGCGCCAGCAACTCTGACCCTGTGGGTTCTGTCACTCAGCCAGTTTGCAACCCATCTTGTGATGTATGGGTTAACATTTAAGCTGATGAGTTTTTCAATGATACCCGAGTGGGGTATTGTATCGAAGGCCTTAGCCAGATCGAGGTAGGCTGTATGGACTTGCCTCTCCCTCATCAATGGCTTTGGTGACTGTTTCGAAAAAGTCAACCAAGTTTAAAAGGCATGATCTGCCTTTGACAAAGCCAAACTGGGTTGGATCCAAAGTCTGCAAATTCCCTATGTCTTTATTTATGAGGTCCATTATGATCCTCTCCATGGCTTTGCAGATAAGGCTTGTCAAGCTAATGGGCCGGTAATTTCCAGGGTCGGTGGAGGCACCGCCTTTGTGAAGTGGGACCACAGTTGCAGTGCGCCACTCCCTGGGTACGTATCCAGAGGTAAGACTTTGATTAAACAGCTGTCCTAGCTGTGGGTTTAATTCCTCATTGAGTTCGTGGAGCACACAGCCGGGGACACCATCATGTCCCATGGGTGCTGTGTTTTTTGCTTTGGAGAGAGCAGTTCTCACTTGGGCGCTGGAGATGTTTTGGGGCTGCAATCGTTTGGTATAGATATCTCTCCTTTTGGGGAGGGGAGAAGTTTGCACTGAACCTGTCAGCCAGTATGTTGGCAATGTCTGTAGGATCAGTAATCTTCACATCATTTTGAACTAGTTCTGAGCATATCTGGGAGTTTCCTCCTAGGTTTCTAACATAGCTAAAGAAGGCCTTATGATTGTCTTTTGAGTCTTTAGCTATTTTTCTCTCGAAATTTGCTTTGGATGATTTTATGAGAGCTCTTAGTTTTTACTTATAGTGATCAAGGGTGTCTTACCTTTTAAGGATTTTGCTCTATCTTGTAGTAGCTTCCTCCTTTTGTTGTAGAGTTTGTTTATGGCTGGGGTCCACCAGACTGGACGCTTGCCTTTGGTACAAAGAGTCTTTGTTTTGCTTGGGATTGCCTTATCCATGCAGTCTTGCAGGTGCTGGTAGAAGGCATTTGTAAGTGATTCAGCGGCTTGAGTACTGTTTTCCGCCGCTCGGGGCCTTAAAGGAGACCACACTAGTCTTTAGAAGTGTGAAGTCGGCTTTTGAGAAGTTCTTTACTGTGGTCTTTTTATTTCAGGTGGGGTGGGATGAGGACCTCCAGTGAGATTAGTTTGTGATCTGATCTCACCAGTGAGGGGTATACTTCCGGTGTTGAACATTGTGCTCCCATGTTCGTGATGATGAGATCAAGTATGTTATCTCCTCTTGTGGGGATGGTGACTAGTTGTTCCATGGCATTTGAGTTTATGAATTCCAGGAACTTTTGGGCTAGCGTGTTTGGGCTTGAGTAGTGTTCCCAGTCTATATTTGGGTAATTGAAGTCACCTAGTATGATGGTGTTTGGTGATACATTTATCCTCTAGTGTTTTCAGGAAGGCCATGTGAGGTTCCTGAGTTTGTGAGGGTGGCCTGTAACATGCTACAATTTGCAGAGCAGTCTTGCCTACGGTTAATTGCACCTGGATGGTCTCCGATGCATCATGCGTTGCCACCAGTCTTGAGGTGTGGGTGTCCTTGATGAATATGGATACCCCCCCTCCTTTCTTGGTATTTTCCTGATTTTGGGGCGGAACGCATGATATGAGGTAAAACCTGATAGCGCTGGGGTGCTCTCAGGAGCCTTGAACCAGGTTTCTGTCACAGCACAGACATCGATGTTCTCCATACTGAGAAGGGCCTAGAGTGCGTGCATTTTGAGATTTAGACTTCTGGCATTGAGCAGCATTACCCTTAGTTTTTTTCCTTTTTTGTGTTCTAGGGTGGTAGGTTTAGAATTTGAGCCTTGCCTAAAAAAGGCACTATGGGGGTGGCAAGAGCCTTTGCCAATATCCGGAATCCCAGGGGTGACAGGTGCAAGCCGTCCCTTGCGAAGCAGCGTGGCTTGTCCAGCATGTCGTCCCAGGCAGACAGATACTGGATCCCCTTTGAATGACACGAGTGTTTAAGCCAATTGTTAAAGCTGATCATCTTGAGAACACCCTAGCAGACATGTTAAGCAGAACCACCTCGGATGCTCACGAATGGATGCTACACCCGGACATCTTCAAGGCCATCACAAAGAAATGGGGAATGCCACAAATAGATCTATTTGCTTCCCCACTCAATCACCATCTCAAAAAATTCTGCACAAGGACATTCCACCCACTTGCATGGAAGGTGGACTCTCTAGCCTTCAGCTGGAAAGGCCTGACAGCATATGCATTTCCACCTCTTCCCTTGATGCACAAGGTACTACTGAAAATCAAAGAGGAACGTCCAAGGATAATCCTGATAGCTCCGAACTGGCCAAGACAACACTGGTACCCATTGCTGAGGAGCATGTCTCGGGAGAAAATGTGGTCAATACCCCTGATGCCTTTGATGTTAACTCAGAACAACTACAACATCATGCATCCAAACCTAAAACCTTGCAACTGACTGCCTGGAACATCACATAGCAGCAACTAACCCAGATCTTTCCCAAAGGGTTAAAGACATTATCCTTGAAGCCCGCAGACCTTCAACAAGAAGGAACTATGCAGGAAAATGGAAAAGGTTTGTCATTTGGAGTACTGAAAGAGGAAAAGATGTGTCAAACATAGATATTGCTAACATTCTGGAGTACTTGGCAGAGCTTCTACATACAGGCCTGTACTATTCCTCCATCAAGATACATGCATCAGCTATTTCAGCAGAATACAGCTTTGATCCACCTGTCTTTTCACATCCTCTACTCAGGCAGTTCCTCAGAGGGATCAAGAATGTAAAACCTCCTAGGAAACCACCATTACCAGCATGGGACTTGAACTTTGTGCTAGAAAAGTTGACACTCCCTCCGTTTGAACCAGCAGCAACAGCAGATCTACAACACCTGTCATGGAAAACTGCTTTCCTACTGGCAATTACCTCAGCAAGGAGGGTTTCGGAACTACAGGCCTTAATGGCAGTGCAACACTTCCTAATCTTCCATCAAGATAGGGTGTCCATGAGAACTAATCCTACATTTATGCCTAAGGTGGTATCCAGAGTGTCTTTAAACCAGGCAATCCACCTACCTACCTTCTTTCCCAATCCACAAAACAGAGGGAAAGAATGCTGCATACCTTGGATGTACATAGACAGTTACGCTACTACCTGGACAGAACCAAAAGTAACAGAAAAACTGACCAGCTTTTTGTAGCCTATGCAACAGGAAGGGAAGGAAAAGCAATTTCCAAACAGACAATCTCCAAGTGGATAGGAAATTGCATAAGATTCTGTTACTCCTACCATGGAAAACCAATTCCACAGAACATAAGGCCTCATTCTACAAGGGCTACAGCCACTACCACAGCTTTCTTACGAGGAATGGCAACCAAGGACATTATTGAGGCGGCTACTTGGACCTCCGTGCATACATTTGCCAAGCATTATAATTTACCTCTACATTCTAGATCCCGAGCAGGGTTTGCCACTGCTGTACTGCAAGGGATCCTAACCACACCATAATTTTTCTTCCTCCTCCCCTAGTTTGGCTATGGTATTCTACCCATTTGTTATGACTGCAGATGCATCCATGAAGGACATAGTACAGTTTTGTACCTACCATAAATGTAGATGTCCGAACTGGATAGCATCTGCAGTCAGGATTACCCTCCCTCCTTTCCCCTCTGTGGTACTCCTAGGGTATTTACCCTCCTAATAGCTAGCTGGGGGGGAGTCTCTTATGGTGTATTTGTTTGTATATATGTACACACATGCTTATTTTTTGTGTTTGCCTTCTACCTTTTTGGAAACATTGGCATTTCTCCAAAATTTAGCCTTCCAAGAGGGCAACTGGCATCTGGGGCAAGAAACACTGAGGAAAATGGCGTTGGCTGATGCCTTTATACCCGAAGACCAGCAGAGATGACGGGTGAAGTGCGACATCAGCCGAAGCTGGACCCAGACTTTGGAATCCGGCCGACCGAAGGGCTGCCTGACGACAGGACAACCCATTTGTTATGACTGCAGATGCTATCCAGTTCGGACATCTACATTTATGGTAGGTACAAAACTGTACTTTTCTTATGCTTCAAGTTCCCAAGGTAAAGCCATTTCAAAACAGACCATTTCTAAATGGATTGCTCATGGAATCAGATTTTTTTACTCACACCATGGAAAGCAAATCCCAGGGAGTATACGGACTCATTCCACCAGAGCTGCTGCCACTTCAGCTGCCTTCCTCAGGGGAGTTCCTACCAAAGACATTTTGGAAGCTGCAACTTGGAGTTCAGTGCATACTTTTTCAAAGCACTACAATCTACCTCTCTACTCTAAGTCTAGGGCAGGCTTTGCTTCTGCAGTCTTGCAGGGCCTTTTAGCCGCCCCTTCTACTTTATGACCACCTCCCTTTCATTCTGCTTTGGGATTCTACCCTACAGTCATGACTGCAACAGTGAAACACGATTAACATAGAGCAGTTGGTACACTTACCATAAATGTAGATGTTCGAGTGTCTTCACTGTTGCAGTCTGGGTTTCCCACCCTCCTGTCCCCTCTTATTTTTACTTTTGTGTGGTTCCTTTAATTCACCATTCTTCTGAGGTGTATTTGCAAGGGGTATGGGACCTTACTCATTTTTGGGACTCCTGACATCTGGGGCAAGAAAAACTGGAGAACATGGCGTCGGTTGCCAGCTTTGTACTCCTGGCGCTCTGACGTCAGGGAACATGGCTGAACAGCCGACGCCGGACCCAGACCTTGGGATTCTGGCCGACCGAGGACTGCCTGCCGGTAGGGGAGAACCCTACAGTCATGACTGCAACAGTGAAGACACTTGAACATCTACATTTATGGTAAGTGTACACAACTGTACTTTCTTCATTGGACTCTGGCTGTTCAATGGTCTTGGCTAGACCTGCCCATGGAATTTCCAGTCAGGATCAGTCACGTCTGCAGGACGTCCCTTCTTTGGTTGTTAAATTCACCGGAGATTATAGAAGGATGCCCTTTCGCGTCATCTCCAGTCCAAGCCACAGTGACCACGGACGCCTCCCAACTCTGTTGGGGGGGGGACACTGTTCGGGAAGGACAGTCCAAGGCACGTGGTCCCAATCAGAGACCAAGTTGCATATAAATGTTCTAGAGACGAGGGCAGTGCTTTTAGCGTTCGAAGCTATTCACACTGTCCTCCCTCTCTGATTGATTGCAATTCAGTCAGACAACATGTCGGTTGTCTGGTATATCAAGAAGCAGGGGGGAACCAGAACGTATTCCGTATGTCGCGAGGCCATGAGAGTGTGGGAGTGGGCGATTTCCACCAGTCGATTTCTGATAACGCACATCCCGGGGCACTCCAACATTTTAGCGGACAGATTGAGTCGGGCAATTCTGATGCCGTACGAGTGGTCTCTGAAACAGTCCGTAGCGGAGGAGATGGTCCTTGCATGGGGTCAGCCTTGCTGCGATCTCTTTGTATCTCCTTCCAACGCAAAGTGCAGCGAGTTCTTCACTCTGATTCCCTCACCAGGAGAAGCCCCCAGAGACGCTCTAGTCCATGTTTGGCCCCCCGGGCTTCTGTATGCTTACCCACCATTGCCACTCATTCTGAAGTTTCTTCAGAAAGCTTGCCGACTGTGGTGCAAAGTTATCCTCCTTGTCCCATTCTGGCCTCGTTAGGTTTGGTTCCCATTCCTTTGGTCTCCCCTCTTAGCTCCTCCGTGGGTTCTAGATCCCTGCCCGGATCTAATCTCCCATCCTTCGGGTGTCCGCCCACCCGACCTGGGCAGCCTCAAGCTAACAGCTTGGTTGCTCCAGTTCTGTTGATCGCCAGGACTCTTGGTCTTTCATCCCCTGTAATATCCATACTGGTGGCTTCTCTTAAAGATTCCACTAGGAAACTTTATCGCAGTAAATGGAAGTGTTTTTCCATTTGGGCCTCACAGAGAAACCTAGATCCCTTAACAGCCCCTGTTCCAGCTGTGTTGGAATTCTTGTCTGGTATTTTTCAGCAAGGAGCAAGCTCCTCCACAGTGGAAGTACAATTGGTAGCCTTTTCTAATTTTCATGTTGGTGAAGACAACATCGCCTTAGCCTCTTCTAGGCTGTGTAAGGCTTTTCTTAAAGGCACTTTTCTTTTGCGCCCTCCTGTCAAGGATTCAGTGCCCCCTTGGGACCTTACGTTTGTCGTACAGGAATTGGTGGCTCCTCCATTCGAACCTGCAGCATCGGTGGATTTAAAATTTGTATCCTGGAAGACAGCTTTTTTAGTCGCCATTACATCTGCTAGGAGGGTTTCTGAGCTTCAAGCTCTGTCTGCCGTGCTTCCTTATTTGGTCTTCCATAAGGATAGTCTCTCTCTCTCCGTACTAATCCTTCCTTCTTACCTAAAGTGTCATCTGAAGCAAACATAAACAAGTCCATTAATCTGCCTGTTTTCTTTCCTAATTTCCAAAACAAGGATGAATACAAACTTCATTTGTTAGATGTTCATAGACAACTTCGCTTCTATCTTCATAGAACAAAATCATTCCGCAAGTCCGACCAGTTCATTTCCTTTTCCAAATCCTTTTTGGGAAAGTTATTTCTAAGGTTTCTTTGGCCAGGTGGATCACTCTGCATTTCGCATGTCTACAAAGCAAATGATTTTTCTCCTCCTGGTATTGTTAAAGCTCACTCTACCAGGTCCATGGTGACTTCTGCAGCCTTTTGTTCTAGGGTTCCTTTGGACGACATTTGTGCAGCAGCAACCTGGGCCAATTCACATACCTTCATTTCCCATTACAAATTAGACCCGATTTCTAGGGGTAGAGCATCCTTTGGCTCTGCGGTGCTCAGGAATATCCTTCCATAAGGACCTCCCAGGATTGGAATAGCTGGGGACTCTGCCCCATAGGTTGAGGATAAAATGAAGTTAACTAATTCAGATAAAGAAGTTGTACTCATCATAACGTTCCATCTGAGTAGTTATACTTCATTTTTCTGCAGCCTTCCCTCCCTCCGTCCCCCAGACCTTGTCTTGTCAATATACAGGTTTGGTTCATTGGGCTGAGTTGCTTATGTATTTAGTTGCAGCAAACTCGCTGTGAGGGAAGGTAGAAGATGGTAGTGCATTATGGGTAGGGGGAGGAGCTTGGAGCAGATGCTAGAACAAAAGTTGCCGGCTCAGATCCGATATGGATCCGAATACCCACAGGTTGCAGAAAAATGAAGTGCAGCTACTCGGATGGAACATTATGGTGAGTACATAACTTCTGTTTTTTGGTAGCAGTCACATCAGCCAGACGGATATCCGAGTTACAGGGCTTATGCGTCAAGAGCCCGTATCTTATCTTCCATAAGGACAGCGTATCCCTTCAATACTAATCCATCCTTTCTCCCCAAAGTGGTCTCCAACTTCTCTATTAACCAGTCCATTGAGCTCCCTGTATTTTTTCCAAATTATTCCAACAAGGGAGAATACTGTTTACATTCATTGGATGTACATAGACAACTATGCTGCTTCTTGGACAGGACTACGTACTTCCGCAAGTTGGACCAACTTTTCATTTCTTTTTCTGGTCCAAGAATGGGATGTGCTGCATCAAAAGTTACCTTATCAAAATGGCTGAGTGATTGTATTACCTTTTCATACTCCCCAGTGAATGAATTTAAACCTGTTCAAATCAAAGCTCATTCATCTAGGGCCATCGCAACTTTGGTTGCTTTTCACTCCAGGGCTTCCATGGATGACATTTGTGCAGCAGCCATTTAGGCTAAACCCCATACTTTCATAAAACATTACAAATTGCATTTGGTCTCCAGGGGAAGAGCGGCCTTCAGCTCAATGGTTCTCAGGAATGTTCTTCCATAAGGGCCACCCAGGCTGTCCAAGTAGCTTGGGATTCTGTCCCATTTGTGATGAATAGGAAGAAGATTAACAACTTCAGATAAAGAAGTTATGTCTTACAATAACGTTCCATCTGAGTTGTTGATCTTCATCCAGTCATCACACCCTCCCACCGTCCCCCACCAAAGGCTCCTGTGGATCTTCTGGGTCCTTGTGGTGTTTTCAGGGTTTCTGCACAGAATTAGCCTCTGTTTTCTTCTATATGTTGCATGCAAACTCGATCTGAGGTGACTTGGAGAAAGGCATTGTGGGTAGCAGCTCGAGAGTTTTTGGTGTACGTGAGCTTGCTATTAGGCCGACTTAGTTCTGAGGGCTCGGGAACCGAACCCATCAGTGATGACTGGAAGAAGATCAACAGTTCTGGCTAGGCTTATAAATGCCTTCGGGCAGATAGCATCGTACCTATCTATGAACCTATGAACTCAGATGGAACATTATGGTAAGACATAACTTTTTTTCACAGCGATAGTCACCTTGAGGACGAATCCACCTTTCTTATTTAAGGTTGTTTGAGTCAAATGTCAACCAATCTATTTACCTGTATTCTTCGCAAAATTTTCTAGCAAAGGTGAATATTTACTTGTATTATATGTCCACAGACCACTACACTTTTACCTGGACAGGACAAAGAATATTAGAAAATTTGACCAACTATTTGTCTCCTCCTCACACTTGAAATTGGGAAGACCTGTGGCAAAAGTAAGTATGGCCAAATCGTTCACAGATTGTTTCCTTCATATATGATAAATTAGGTATTACTGTACCAAAACCTGTTTGAGCTCATTCAGCTAGACCTATGACTACCTCATCTGTATTTCATTCCAGGGCATCCATAGATGACGTTTGCGCAGCAGCAACTTTGGCGACTCCCCATACCTTTGATACTCATTACAAATTAGACTGGGTCCCCAGGGGAAGAGCATCATTTGGTTCAGTGGTGCTTAGGAACATATGTCCATGAGTCATCCTGGGATCTAAGGAAGTTGGGGACTCTGACCCACAGGTTGAGGAGAGAATGAAAATTGACAACAATCAGGTAAATAAGTTATATACTCACCATAACATTCCACCTGTATTGTCGATTTTCATTCTTCCACAACTCCCCACCCACCAACACCCTGCCAATTAACTCCTGGTACAATGAGTGGATTATAGGAGGTCACATCCCCACTATAGCTCTATATATATATAGTCTCTCGGATTTGTAAGTCTTATGGATTTTCTTCTATTTCTATTAGCAAACAAGATCTGAGGTCCTTACGACTGTTGCATGGTGGGTAGGCTGGAGAGTTTTTTGTTACCATGCAACATAATCACCAGGTCTGATCCGAGGGATCAGATCCAAAATCCTCAGGTTGAGGAAGAATGAAAATAAACACAAATGGAACGTTATAGTGAATACATAACCTCTTTTTAAAAAAGTCATTACCAAAGGAGAGCAAATGTCTAGGATTTATATATTTATATTTGTTTAACAGGGTCAGTGTTGACCAGCTTCAGGCTGACCCCAGGTGAAATGCAAAACATTGCACAAACAAAAAAATACAGAAATGTAAACAATAGTTACATACAAAAAAGTATATGCAGATGCTAGTGAACTAGCACAGTATGATGTAAAGTAGAGCATAGTGTAATGTATATTATATGCATTAGTGCTAAAGTGGGTCACTGTTCCGGAAAACTTGAGAGGGGAGAAGAGACTTGCAGGGAGGTTGCCCGATCTTGAAGCAGGCACATTTGGCTTGAAGTGCTTTTTGAGTTGCATTCTGATTTTTTAATAGTTTGATTTCTTTTAGGTGAATGGGGAGAGCTTGCTAAAGAGTAGGTACCTGAAAGGCGAAAGTGTCTGCATTGCTGTAGAGTTTGGTTTTAAGGATAATGACAGTTGGTGTGGCTTGTGAGCAGTGCGTGTCAGGTTGCATGTGGAAGTTTTTTCATGAAGTCTAGTTGCAAGGGGAGTAAATGTGTAGAGCTGGAGTAGTTTGTAGAGCTTGGATCCTAACAGTAGATAAGCTTTTTTATTTTATGGGAAGCTGTTCTGCTTTTTCTAGGGTGATAGTGATGCTCACAGAAAGGTGAGTTTGTAATGAATTGGCAGATATTGTTAGGGTAGTCTGGAATGTGGCAGTGTTTTTGAGGCAAAAGCAAAGATTAGAAGTTCCACATTCAAGTTGAGAAAGGAGAAATCCTTTGTGAATGGCTGCTCTGACTCGTTGGGGTAGAAAAAGATCTTTCTGGCACAGAAAAGGCGGGAGCTTATTTTGGCTGTCCTTTTGTCTATGTGGAAATAGATGTTTAGTGATTGATCAAGCCATGATCCTAGGTATTTGAAGGTGGAGGTTCTCTCTGAAATGGTTGCCCAAGTCAGCGATAGTCAGGTGCTTGGTGAATTTTTTGTGCCATTCCAAAAAGTATAGTTGTGGTCTTGGTGAGGTTAAAAAGTTGTTTATGGTTTGAGCCATTGGTGGAGCTTTTGTACAACTCTGGCTGTAGTTGGTATTGAATGTTGATGTGAGAGTGTTGTTTTCTGTAAATGACCATGTTGTCAGCATAGAGGATAAGTTGGAGATGGGGTGGTCACAAGGAAGTTTGTTAATGAATATGGATAAGAGGAGGTGAAAAGAATGGATGCTTGTAGCGTACCTTATAAAATGCACTGTCTCTGTCCATGTTCCAACCCCGATTAATCCCCATAACTCCCTAACTCAACAGCAATGTACTAGCTTCTTGCTCACAAATGCTTGCAATGGCAATCTTGTTCTGTACATTTCTTTGTAATGTAGTGTTGCTGTAATCCACCTGTTAATTAACTTTTGCATTCTATGACATGCTGTTAAATTGTGGATCCCTCTTTAGGGGACACACCATGCTTACTTGTTATTTAACTGTTGCTTGGGATGTTTGTTTTTATCTGCTTAATTGGAGCTTTTTTATCCCTGTTACGTTGTACAACCCTTAATATGCATGCATGTATTTGTCTGTATGTTTGGAGCTTTTCTCCCCGGGCCTCCACTGAAAATGGATATGCATCTAGTCGGACTATCCCAGTCAACAAATGTAAAATAAAATAAATAAAAATAAAATAAATTAAGACTCTGAATGGATGGATCCTATTCTAACATTGAAGTGTCAGTCACTGAAGTTTTTAAACCAGGGATGGGTGTTTGGACCAATGCCATTTCAATTAGTTTGTTTTGGAGAAGATAGTGGCCAATGAGGTTAGATGCCTTTTAGGTGTATAAATAGGGAACCAGTAAGGAGGCCATGATCATAGTTTTGCAGGTTGTCATTAGTTAGGAACTAAAGTGCTGTCATAGTACTTTGTCCAGGCCAGAGTTCATCCTGTTTAGAGGGGAGCAGGTGATGCTGCTGAATATAGAGTTGGATGCAGACTATATTTTGTAGAAGTTTGCCCAAAATCAGGAGGATGGATATTGAGATGAAAGTGAGAGGTATAGAGTTTTCCAAATTTGTGGCATGATTTTTTTTGTGTTGTACATCAATTGTATAAGTGGGTGAGACGAAGACCTAGATGTTCTCTGCAGTGATATGCAAAGGTAGGGGTTTATGTTGTCAGATCCAGGGGGTTCAAGTAGAATGGAAGCTGTTAGAGTATGCTCAACAAGGTGTAAAGGTTGAAAGTACAAATATGCAAAATAAATAAGGTATAAAATAAAGCTTGCTTAAATGTAGAAATAAAGTTTAGCAATGTATGATTAGCATCCATACTAAATGACTGTGGCTTGAAAAATAAGGAACTTTCTTAATGGACATGTTTTCCTACAAAATTAGCAAGAATGTTTGTATTTCACACGGTCAGCAAGAAAGCTTACCTCTTACAGACTTAGCAAAAATGTAAAAAAACAGGATGTAAAGAATGGACAACAGGAAAACAATATGTACATGTTTCTATCATATGACACTGTTAAGCAAGGAAGTTTGAGTGAATAAAGACAATACCAGCATTATTTCTCTACAGGGTGAAAACATATTTTTCTGAAAACACCAGCAAACAAATGTTTTCATACAAAGACCAAAATAGAATACCAAGGAGAAAAACAGGATGTAAGACCACTATAAAGAGACTATAGCAAATTAAATTGTTAGAAGTATTTTGTACAGGAAAGTTGCCATTTATGCTGAACGAGAAGTAAAAAGTAGTACAGTGTAACTAAAGCTGCAAAAGTAGTATGTGTGGTTTGTAATATAAAAAAATATATTAATTACTGCATCAGTATATAAGTGACAGTTTGGTGTTGCATCAGTGTATATTCTGCAAGTTTCTGTGGGCAGCAGACTGTGTGAATGCAGTGATAACTAGACTTTGATTTCAGCAGAATCCAGCCAGCAAGACCTTAGTGTCTTAAGAAGACTTTGGATACATCACAGTAAGCAGCACCTTGATAATTAATTTTTCAGAAGCGACTTTGGGATGTATGCAGTTGAAGTGGAAGGGGGGGGGGGTTGAATGTTGCTGGTGTAGAAAATGCATGATCCTGTGGGAGGTGTGGAATTTATTGATTTGCAGATTGTTGAAGATTTCCTTAAAACATTTAGTAAAGTGGTGGTATACCACACTGAATAGTGTTTGTGGACAGGGTATCATGAAAAGAGATCGGGTGCTCTTCATACTGGCTCTGGCTAAGTAGTTTTTTCTTCCTTGTATTTGAAAATTGTTAGATTCTTTTCAGTCCTTTTATTCCAACTATTTATTTATATTACATTTAATGTCATTTGTTAACCTGGTTGGTCCAACTGAGCCAAAGGTCCATTTTCAGTGGAGACCCAAGGAGAAAAGCTCTGATTACTGTTCTTTTGGAATGTCTATAGAAGCATTTACATAACATGAAGTAAACAAATACAAAATATTTATATATGTTTCAAAAAATCCAATACTATAGCGGCAGGATAAACCCTGAGTAAAAATATTTACGAGAACCTTATTGTAGATAAACTGTAAATTGGAGTGTTAGAAGAGCAAAAAAGAAAGGTGGATAAAAAGAGAGAGAAAAACTTAAAGTAATCAAAAGTAGAAAAGTAGAATTTAGGAAGAAATCAGAGATCAGGTCTGAGCTTGGCAAGGGCAGAACCAGGTCTTAAGAAGGTAGTGTTTGAGTTGTAGTTTGAAATGGAACTTATGGGGGATACTTCTTATTTTAAGTGGAAAGGGAGTTCCAGGTGTGACCTACCGAGTATTCATATACGGACTTGACAATATTTTTTGACAGTTTGTAAATGTCAAGAAGATGTTTGTCAGATGTGCAAAGTTGACGTTGGGGGTTATATAGAGATACAGTATTTGCAATGGAGGGACAGGAAGTGGGATTATAAAGAACTGCGTGTGTGATATGCAGTTGAGAAAGAAACTATTGTTTAGGGAATTCATCCACTGTGTAATGATTTAAGGGTGAGGCAGTGGTGGGATTTGTAGGGGAGATTACAGGCAAATCTAGTTATTTTATTGTATGTTTGCTGTAGTTTAGAGAGAAGTGAAGACCGAAGATTAATAAAAACTGGAGCTGCATACAAAAGACAGGGTAATAGGAGAGACAAGGCCAGGGAAGGTTTGGTGAAGGGTGAAAGCAGTTTGTGGTTATGGTACAGGAGACCACGTTTCTGGTGTTTTTTAATGCAATGATGGATATGTATGTCTAATTTTAATTCATCGTCAATTATAACACCAATTAATTTAGTATGGGGTTCTGGTCTGATAGTGGTATTGTTGAGGGAAGTAATAGAGAAAGTGGATTTTTGTGCTGCCAGTGTGTTAGGAATGAAAAGTAGAGGTTTCGTTTTTTTTAGATGTAGAATTAGTGAGCCAGGTTTCGATAGATGTAAAAGTATCTTGGGTAAGAGCAAGGAGTTCTGGGATGCTGTGGGCAGTGGTAATAAGGGTCAAGTCATCAGCGTATTGCAAGAGTGTGGCGAGGTTGGTAGCGGAGGAGAAATTGTTAGTAAAAAATATTGAACAAGATAGGACCCCAGTATAGAGCCTTGGGGGAAAGCCGGTGTTAACAGGAAGAAACTGGAAGGTGACAGTTTTCCAGCATATAGATTTTCTATTAGATAAATGGCTAGAAAACCAGCTTAAAGGGGGTTAAGAGAGTGATGAAGGTCATAGAGTTTAGTTATCAGTTTAGAGTGAGAGTATCAAGTGCTTTGGAGAGGTCAAGGAATAAACAGGAAACTAGTAGGTTGTTGTCACGGGCTTCTGCTACTGTTTGGGTGAGTGAGAGTAGAGCTGTTGATGTACTGCGGAGGGGTCTGAAACTGTGTTTGGTGGGATTAAGAAGGTTATCTAGCAGGTGTTCATTTAGCTGAGTGTGGACACACTTTTACAAATTTTGGAAAAAGGGGGATAGTATAGCAATGGGATGATCGTTGGATGGGGCAGTGGAGTTTGAAGGATTTCCATACATCTGGGACAAGAAATTCAGTAATAGAATGATTAATAAGGATAGAGGCAGGGTAAACTATAGCATGGGCAGCAATTTTAGGAGAGTAGGAAGATAGATTGTCAACAGAGGGAGAGCAGGGCTTGGGAACTGGGTATAGGACGAATGTATTGGAGAAAGGAGAAGTGGGATGTAAAGGTAGAGAGGAGACAGTAGAGCTATTTGGAGTTAGTTTTTGGATTGTTTCAATAAAGTAATTATTTAAAAGAGCAGCAGTTTCTGAGGCAGTATTGAGAGGGAACAGGTTGGGAGTAGGAAGATTTACCAGATAATTGTTTAGTAGATTATCTGTGTTCCGCTCTTTTTCTGCTGCTGTTTTTGCTGTTTGCCATCGTTATTTCCATTGGGTCTCTCTCTTTATCCCAGCATTAAATTTAGAAAGCCTGTTTTAGTTAGAGGGTTTTTCTTTCCTGTAAGAATAGGCTATTTTGTTTAAGTTAGAGAACTGCCTTAGCTCATTTAAATTAGAGGGCTTTCCCTTTGTTTTTCCTCTCTAAATGCTCTGGGTTAACTCGTTTAAGTTAGAGAGCTGCCTCTGTCCATTTTAGTTAGAGAACCTTTTTCTGTGTGTTTGGCTGATCATTGTTAAAAAAAAGTGATCTGATGATAATTTTCATTCCATTCATCACTGATGGGTTGTGTCTGTTCCATCCTCGGAAGCGAGCCGGCCTTATACCAAGCTCACACCAGCCAAAAACTCTCAGGCTAAGCTTTTACCCATAGTACCCTTCTCCCTGTTACCTCAGATCTCGTTTGCTGCTTAGCCATAAAGCCGCTTCCAAGCTTGCGCTCAGCTAAGTTGAACTTTTTTGATATTTTACTAGAGTTTTGGTAGTAATTTCTTGTATTTCTCCATCCCTTTGTCTAGCTTTCACTGTTGCTAGCCTTTCCTCTTTACATTCAGCTTTCTTCCCTATTTATCTTTTGGTAACTTTAGTACCATTGTTGGTACGGCCTTTCTCCCTATCCTTGTATACCATTGTTAGTATTCCTCTCTCCCTTTCCTTGCTATCAAAAAAAAAAAATATATATATATATATATATATATATATATATATATATATATATATATATATATAGTATATGATATTTTATTTATATATATATATATATATATGTATATGATATTTTATTTATATATATATATATATATATATATATATATATATATATATATATATGTGTGTATGTATGTGTGTATATATATATATATATATATATATATATATATATATATATATATATAGCCTTTCTCTTTTGCTGTTTATACTTGACTGTCAGAGAAGGAAACATCAGGTTTCAAACATTGCCTGAAATGTACTAGGAAAATGCCAAATTGAGGCTTGCATGATGATTGTGTCTGCTGTTTGGGAGTGCCTCATCTCTCGATACAACCACCATGCTTCATCTGCAAAGGATTTAGTAAATGTACTATAAATGAATGGAAAAATAAGTTAAATTTAAAGGGCCTCAAGTCACCCTTTTCAGAGCCCCTTTTGCGTCGGAGGGTTCACCCCCTCCAAAAAAAAAAGACAGAGGCCCCACTCTGTGCCTTCTTCACCTTTTGGTGTTTTGGATAAGCCACCTAAGCCTAAGATGCCAAAATTGTCATCGGAACTGAAGCCAGTTTCTTTGACACCGGCCTCGATTCTGCTTACTTTTCCTATTTTGTCGACTCCTGTTTCACTGCCAGTAACGTCTACAGCACCATCCACATCCACGCTGCCAGCTGTCACATCCTCTACCTTGCCAAATGCTGTCTCTGCACCGAGCTTGCCTCTGGTACCAGTAACTACGACTACATTCATTGCTGAGCCTCCAGTGATCACTGCCACCTCTTTTTCAGTATCTAGTATCGTCACGGCACTGAGTCTGCCTTCGGTACCCATGACTCTACTATGGATAGTCCACTCCCTGTCTCCAAACTCGAGACAGTGATGCTGTTGGACACCACAACATGGACCCGATACTCTTCATCAGTGGATCCTTTTCTGGGGCAGATATATAGCCTCTTCTTTTAACGACCAGAGTCCCCGTCAGGGATATCCATTAGATCCACCAGGAGCATTTCTGAATTTGATGTGGTGCACTTTGTGGACCAGCTGCTCACCGCTAGAGGGATTCCTACTCCTACTAAGACTCAACCACCTGCCGGACATGGGACGGTTTATCCACTGACTCCATCCTTCTCTCCTCCTTTGACCTCTTTGCAGGTTTCAAGCCTTCGATTCTGACACCCCTTTTGGTACCCACATCCTTGATGCCACTAGTGGACCTCACAGTGGCCCTGGGACCAACCCTTTGGCTTGTTCGGAGCCAGGTCTTCCTCAGGCCCAGGATTGGCTGGCAGGCCCTTTGGTGCAAGTACGGTTCCTAACATGTATATGGTTCTGTCCACAGTGCTAGGAGCCCTGCTGGCACCGATCCCTCTTGAGGCTCCCCTCAAGGATGGGCTCGGCGGAGCGGGTGTGACCACGGTTCCAAGGTTGTCTTTCTCTGTTCGGGCTCCCATCCCTCTTCAGGCAGACCTGCCTTATGGGTGATAGAGAGCACTTGTGTCTGGAAGCAAACCGCTGGCATCGGAACCTCAAACGTCTCCTCCCCCTGAGCTGCAGCTGTCACAAGCCACCACTTTGGGACAGCGAGTACAGGACTCACAGGAAACCCTACTGCAGGGTGCCCCTTATTCCAAATCCTCCTCAGAACTTCCCACTGAAGAGGTGCCATGGAAGAAGTGCAAGAGGAAGCACATAGACTCCCCTGAGGAGTCTCTTACACCGCATATGGATTATGAAGGGGAAGGGTCCCCACGGTCAACCCTGAAGATGTCTCTTTTGGGAACATCCTTGAAATGTTGAAACAGAGGGGTGACTGGAAGCCCAAAAATCCTTCCTCCGAGAAATCCATTTTCCTGCAGGCCTTTTGTGCTCATCCATCTACCTCTTGGGTGACCCATCCTGCAGACGAGCTAGTCCAGCTTGTGGTGCAGTGGGCCTGGAAGAATCTGGACTATGTTGAGCCAATCCCATGGAGACCAGATAAAATTCTACCCCCCCCCCCTCAGGAGAGCCCACATTGGTCTAAAGTTCTACCAGTAGATGCTATGGTGGTGGTGACGGCCACAAAGAGCGAGCTTGCCAAAGAGAGCCAGACTGTTTGCCTGCCTAACAGGGAGTCTCAGGCAGTAGACAGATTAGGGAAGCGAGTCTTTGCTTCATCGACCTTTGCCATATGGTCCTTGAACTATTTGGCCCATTTTACAAGGCTCCAGAAACTTTATCTCTGAACTCCCTGGAACTCTGTAAGGACAGGTGCCTGACAAGGTGAGCGACAAAGTTGCCTCGCAGCTCGCTACCCTGCAATAGATATTGAACTCGTCCATGAAGTTAATATCCCATGCACCAAAGGGGTGTCAAGAGCTGACTGGTTCAGGCATAGTTATGAGAAGTCATGCCTGGATGCACCTGTGTGATTTCGCAGACCCCTTTAAGTCTTCCTTCCTGAATGCTTCAGTCGAAGCACCTGCCCTGTTCGGCCCAAATGTGAAGGGGACACTAGCCAGGTGTGAGGAGGATGGTAAGACCCTGTCTGCCATGGATGATTGCTTTTCCACCCCCCAGCGTTCCTTCTTCAGGAATCGGAGGAGTGGAAAGTTGTGGCGCAAGAAGTCTCATGGTCCTTTTTGTGACACACACGGTGAGTTCATTCCCAGAGGCAGAAGGGAGTAACTCTTCTGGAAGACTCCCCTACCAAGGCAGAGGGGGCCCGTGTAACCAGGGAACCAGAGACTCATTCTCTGGACAGCCCTATCAGCACACCTGAAGAGCGGCCAGATTGTTTTCCTCTGGAAGCAGTCGGACATTTCTCTCTGCACCACGTTGCCTGGCAATCAATAACCACCGATTCTTGGGTGCAGAAAATAAGCAGAGGTTACCTCATGCCATTCGATTCTTACTCAAAGCCACCAAGCCAAATTCCCGACATTCCACCCAGTCAAAGGGAAAGCAGCCCTAGAGATAAAAAAAAAAAAAAAAAAAAAAAACTGTCAGTGTGTCATCCAAGCAGTCCGTCCAGATCAGTGCGGATCCGGATTTTACTCAAGATGCTTTTTGGTGCCAAAAAAGATGGGACTGGAGACTGATTTTGGATCTCAGCAGTTTAAACAAGTTCAAAAGAGAAAAGAAATTCCGCATGGTCACGGTTTAGTGTATTCTCCCTTTTTTGGGGAGAGGCGATTGGATGTGCTCAATGGACCTTCAGGATGTGTATTACCCCATCAAAATGGACAAGCGCTCCAGAAGGCTACTTCGTTTCCAGCTGGGAGCCAATCACTACCAATTCCATGCTGTGTCCTTCGGACTCTCTACAGGCCCCAGAATCTTCACCAAATACATGGCAGTAGTAAGAGCTCACTTGAGACTGCAAGGACGCCGGGTGTTTCCATATTTAGACAATTGACTCCTCACTGACCCCACCAAGCATCTGCTGGTAACAGCCCTAAAAGTACACCCTCTTTCTGGCAAAACTTCTGGGAATACCCATAAATTGGGAGAAATCCAACCTGATGTCAACCCAATCCATACAGTTCATAGGAGCAGTATTAAACACCCACTCCTCTTTAATCTCTCTTTCAGAACACAGATTACAAAGACTAAGGCTTCAACTCTGGGTGATATTCTGTCAAAACAAAGTGTCAGCACAAGAGGTCCTTCGGCTACTAGGTTCTATGGCAGCTTCTTTACCAATGGTACCTCTTGCGAAACTTCACAGGACTCCTTCAGTGGCTTCTGCTATCTCAGTGGTACCCAAATCATCACCCTTTGTCCTTCCAGATTCTAATAAATCATTCCAGACAGGACCTAATGTGGTGAATGAGACCAGACACAGAACTTTGGAGCCACCCCTTCTATTCTCCTCAGCCCAGTGCCACTGTGACCATGTATGCTTCCCTGATAGGGTGGGGGGGGGGGGCATCGTCAGGGAATGACAGTCCAAGGCACATGGTTTACAATGGAGGCCAATCTGCATGTCCATATCCTAGAAGTGAGGGCAGTGCTTCCAGAATTGCAAGCATTCCAGTATGTCCTTCCTTCTGGGACAATTGCTATTCAATCAGACATGTCAGTATGGTATATTAACAAACAAGGAGGAAACAAGTTCTACCCCTTATGTCGAGAGGCCATGAGAATTTGCAAATGGGCGATAGCTTCCAACTGCTTTCTGATAGCAGTGCATATTCCCGGGGGTGCCAGCATGATTGCAGACAAGCTCAGCAGATGTATTCTCCTGCCTCATGAGTGGTCCCTCAATCCGTTCATAGCAGCGAACATTTTCAACCATAGGTGCCAGCCTTTGTAGCAACCTATTTACCTCCCCGTCCAACCACAAATTTTTACTTTGCCCTAATCCCCTCTGCAGGAGTAGTTCCCAAGCGACGCTCTAATTCACGATTGGCCCACGAGACTTCTGTATGCTTATCCCCCAATTCCTCTGATTCCCCAATTCTTGAAGAAAGCTCTTCTGTTGAAAAGCAAAGTGATCCTCATAGCCCCCTACTGGCCTCGACAGGTATGGTTCCCCTTGTGAAGTCTGGTAGAGATGGGTGAAGGCTGCCAGCCTAATCAAATAGAATTTGATACATAATTCTGGCATTTGTAAATTTAAATGTAAAATACAGGCATGTTTCTTAAATGAAAGAAAATACTGTAAAAAAATGTTGAACTTCAAGATTGTAGCACTTTACTTTGTGTATTCTGCTGTAAGGAAAACTAAGTCAAGCATTTCAAATCTTTCTTTTGAAGTTAAAAATTATTTCAAATCTATCCTTTGATCTCTAGAGCTCGGAGTCGGTCTGTCTGAGCTAACACATTCTGTTTTAACTTAAGGAATAATTACTAGAGTGTACATGTGAAATGTCTTTTATTGTTGTAGCTTCCTGAGCAGGTGTTAGCTTGCTAAATAATGTAGCCTGTTGGCCTGGGAACCCCAGGCTAAGTGTCAAAATGATGCAACATATATACTAGGAAACCTAAGTGTCAAAATGGTGTAATCTGGGAGGGCCTAGCAGAAATGTTTTAGTGATTTTAAAAACTATTGCTCAGAGAGACTGTAAGCATTTTTGTCTGACTGTCCAACACAGCACTGCCTTATGCTCTATGTAAGTAAGTTACTTTTGAAGAATGTTTTCTTGTAGCAATAGCTAGGAATTATAAAAGATTAGACTAAGTGTTTTTCTGTTATGTCAGAACTGTACTATTGAATTTAAGTTTCTGGTGATCTCTGAACTCTTGAATAGCACTGAGGTGTAGTAGTATTGTCTTGTGCTTTTAGCATTTATTAAATATTTTAATCCCTTTTCAACTGTGGCTGGTTTGTGTAGAGATAAGTTAAGCTCTAGAGTACATTGCATATTTACAGAGTTTATTGTAGAAAGCCACTCTAATAAGCCTTAAGACTGTTTAGTCACACTTACCATTGGATAATAATATTGCACAGTAATAATTGGTCACCCTTTTAAAGGCCTTTGGGTAGCTGATAATTATTAGCTGGTGGTGGCAGGAATTACTTCCGTATAGTCTGGGTATAGAGGCACAGCTGGCGAATCTGTCGGCCTTTCCCAGGAATGTCTGTGAAGTTGTATAAATACTTATCTCAAAGTGTGTGTGTATGTCAGCTACTTGGGCAGGGACACGAAGCACTGGTTGGACAGAGAGGGTACTGGAGGTTAGCTTGCCAGCTAGGCTGAGATCTGGACACTATAGCTGTGCCAGTGGGGAGTCTTATTAGGGACCTGGAGAGCAAGGGAGCAACCAGCCCCAGACTGCCTGTGATCTCTGTGTGCTTTTAAGGGAAATTGCACTTTACTGTGTGTATTTGTTATCCTTTCTCCTATATGAGTTGCCCTCTCTGGTGTTAGTGGTGAGGATTAAGGCTCCTTGATTGCTGGGCCAGGGCATGGACATCACACCCCTTTCTTCGGCCTCACTTATTATGTCGACCGTGGATTCTGGATCCAATTCCATATCTGATTTCTCACCCCCAATAGTTGAGCCTGCCAAACTTAACCAGTCTCAGTCTTGACAGCTTGGTTTGTCCACTTCCGCTGATTACCAGGCAGAACATTCTTTCCTCTCCAGTACATATTATTTTGGCCTCTCACAAACCATCCATCAGGAAACTTTATCTGGATAAAGGGAAGAGATTTTCGATTTGGTCTAAGGAGAGAAAACTAGATCCATACACAGCACCAGTTACTGCAATACTGGATTACTGTCAAATTTTTTTGCAGACTGGGCTGCAACTTCCACTATACGAGTCCACCTAGTTGCCATTTCAGACTTTCATAATGGTTTTGGTAATTCTGCTTCGATCTCACATAGTCTGTGTAAAATCTTTTTGAAAATAGTCTCTCACATTAGACCCCCTATCAGACAACCTGTAGAACCATGGAACCTTGCACTAGTCTTTCAGTCTTTGACACAACCTCCCTTTGAACCTGCAGCAACTTGTGACATCAAATTTCTATCCTGGAAATCTCTCTTTCTAGTGGCCATCACATCAGCTAGGCGAATTTCAGAACTCCATGTTCTATGCATAAAACGTCCCTATTTGATTTTCTAGAAGAAGAGAGTATCACTCCGGACAAATCCTTCCTTTCTCCCTAAGGTGATTTTGGACTTTTCCATTAACCAGGCTATTGACTTACCAGTTTTTTTTCTGAATTTTTCAAATAAAGGGGAATACTTTCTGCATTTGTTAGATGTACACAGTTGAGATTCTGTCTGGATAGGACAAATCTGACCAGCTGTTTTTCCCATTTTAGGACCAGAAAAGGAAACTGTCAGTTTCTAATGTAACCCTTTTTAAATGGCTCGGAGACTGTATACTCTTCATTTACCGTCATGAGAGAGAACCTATTCCACAGAAAATCAAAGCTCACTCCACTAGATCTGTAGCTACTTCTGTGGCGTTTCTCTAGAGAGCTTCTTTGGACGATATCTTTGCAGCAGCTACATAGGCTACTCCTCATACCTTTATCACCTATTACAAATTGGATTTGGTCTCCAGGGGAAGAGCTTCATTTGGCTCAGTGGTGCTCAGGAATATTGTTCCATAGGGCTGCCCAAGTGACACAAGGTAGCTGGGGATGCTGTCCCATCAGTTGTGATTGGATTGAAGATTAACAACATCAGATAAAGAAATTATGTCTTACCATAACATTCCATCTGTGTTGTTAATCTTCATCCATTCATCACTTCCCACCGTCCCCCGTCCCCCCTCCTAAGGCTCCTGGGGGATACTTTGGGTCCAAGTCCTGAAATAGGGTACTTGCACAAAAACTGCCTCTGTTTTACTAATAATGGGCAAACTCTATCTGAATTAACAGGGAGAAAGGTATTGTGTAAAAGCTTAGTTCGAGAGTTTTTGGCTGTCTTGAGCTTGGTATAAGGCCGGCTCAGTTCCGAGGGTGGAACTGACAGCCAATCACTGAATAATGGATGAAGATCAACAACACAGATGGAATGTTATGGTAAGACGTAACTTTTTATTTAAAAATTAGTAGTAGTAGTGTCTTTGTGTACTTATATTTTTATGTGATTTTCCGTGGAGGAGTTAGCTGTTTTTCCTGTTGTAGTTACTGTTAGTTATGTCTTCCAAAGATTCTAAGAAAACTAAACCCTCTGGGTTTAAAAGAATGTGTAAAGTGCAGCCAAAAAATGTCCACAACTGATGGGACATTCCATTTGTGTCTATTGCCTTGGAGCTGTTTACCTTCAGGAATCCTGTGCTGTCACTCCTTTAGTCACAGGGTATTATTAGAAAGAAAGAAAGAAGCTCATCCTGAGAGGCTTGCTGAAGACCCCTTTATATCAGAAGCAGTTGAAGTTCACAGTCCTTCAAAGTCCAGCCAGTCCCCTTCTTCCAAATCAGACAAGTCCGGGAAAAGGTCATCTTCTTTGAGTGCTCAGTCAGAGCGGTCATAAAAATTACCTACATTTTCTTCTTCAGACCCAATGGCTTTTGGGCCTGAGAAAGCCTTCTGCCTCGGCTCCTTCTATATTGGTGCCTTTGGAGTTTCATGTGCGGAGCTGGTCCTCTGAATTAGAAAAGGTATCTCCCACTTTAAGATATTGTTTATTGCAGTCTTTCACGTCTCCTTCTCCCTCCACTTGATCCTCCAGGAGCTTGTCCAATGATGACATGGATAGTGTGGTACAGAGGCTTTTGAGGACACCAGCACTTGTTGGATCCAACCCAGAGGGCTTTGGAATTGACCAAACCTACCCTGTCACCATCTTTTCCTTCTCCGATCCAATGTCAGACCTCTGAGCCGGAATGTGTAGAACTGATCATAGTGGAACCATTGGAGCTGAGCCCTATCTCAGGATCTTGGGCTCTGACTACTCCTCAAACATTCTTGGTTCCATCACCGATCCTTTCCAGTCGGGTCTGGGGTGGAGAGTCTGATCGGACAGTTGTCAGATCTGAACTTGCCTCTCAGGTCATCAGGTCGGATGAGCTTTGTTCTTGCCTCAGAGCCAACCCCCTTGGTTTCGGGGATTCCCTATGGTTCTTAGGAGCCGGGAGTCTCCTTAGACCAAGGGCAGGGGCTTTCGAGGTAGTGAAGAGAGTGCGGTCTCCACAGACAGGTCCACTCTTGGGTCGGGACATTCTTCCCCCCAAAAGCACTGGTGTCTGTCTCAGTATCTCAGAATCCATGGAGACCCAAGGCCTCAGGATGCCCCATCGGGCAACCCCCTCTCTTACGAAACCTCTCCAGAATACCCTTCTGAAGGGTCCCCACGGTCACCCACTGAGGATGTCTCCTTTTCAGACATCCTGTAAATACTAAAACAGAGAGGTGGCTGGAAGCCCATCAACCCCTCTGAGGGAGGAGTCTGTATACCTGAAGGCCTTTGGGTCTCGCACTTCCACCACTTGGGTGTCTCCATACTTTGACGAGCTGATGCAGTTAGTTTGTCGAAAGGCATGGCAGTCTCCAGACTCAATGGAACCTGTTTGGTGGCTAAAACTAGTTAATCACCTCACCTTCAGACAAGGAATTTCTTACCAAGGGTGTCCCAGGAGATGCTATGGTGGTGACGGCAGCCACCAAAAAGGAACTTTCAGAGACATCCTCTTCTGTTCATCCACCAAAGAGTCTCATATGATGGACAGATATGGAAAGCGCATCTTCTCTTCAGCGACTTTTGCGCTCAGATCGCTGAATTATCTGACCCACTTTACTAGGCTTCAGAGAGATCTTCTGAAAGCGTTAGGAGATACTCCTTCAGCTACTGAACCTTGGGGGGTATTAGATGAGGTTTCCTCTCCGCTCTCCATCTTAACGTCAGTGGTCAACTCCTCCATGAGGCTCATTTCTTGTGCAGCAGATGGAGTGAGCAGGGCAGCAGGTTCAGGAATTTCCCTAAGGAGACATTCCTGGATGTGCCTGTGCGACTTTGCAGAACCCTTTAAGTCTTTTGTGAATGCCCCTTTCGATGGCTTGTCTTTTTTCAGGCCATAAGTCATACACACTAACCAGGTGTGAACAAGAAGGAAAGACTGTCTGCCATTGGAGTCCGTTTTTCTCCATCTACTAGACCTTACACAAAGGGTCAGAAGGGAGGAAAATGTGGTTCTGATGTTGTTAATCTTCTTTCCATTCATCACTTAAGGGCTTGGTTCCGAGCCCTCGGAACCGAGTCAGCCTAATACCAAGCTTACACCAGCCAAAAACTCTCAAGCTAAGCTTCTACCCATAGTGCCCTTCTCCCTGTTATCTCCGATCTTGTTTGCCACATAGCCACGTTTCAGCCGAGCTCTCAGCTAAGTGAAAACTTTTGATATCTCTCAGTATATTTGTATTTTTTTCCCTTCTCTTGTTAATTTTGGTAATTCTGTAACTTTACAACTATATTTAGACCTTTCACTCCTGTTTCTACCCATCTGGTAACCTTTTTAAGCACCATTGGTGGTACGGCCTTTTCTCCCTATCCTTGTGAAATTTCTTGAATATCCTTGGTATTTCTTCTGTTTTCCCTTTTAGCCAATTAGTGGTGTGTTTTTCACTTAGCTAATTAGTGGTGTGTTTTTGGTATATATTTCTTAGATAATAGTGTGTTTAGACATTTTAGAGTTGGTTATAGTAGAATTTGAATTTTTCCTTTAGTCTTCTGTCTAGTTTGTTGTGTGTGATTTTCATGATGTCTGATAAAAAGTCACATCGGGCTTTAAACCTTGTACTTCATGTAAGTGTAAATTACCTAATAGTGATTCCCATGATTGTGTTTTATTGTTTGTGGGTGCTCCATCTTTCAGTATAACCCCCCTGTTTGATTTGTCAAAGTTACAGTCAGTGCACTTTGAACAAGCTCAAAAACAAGTTGATTCTGAAGTGCCTACTTAAGTCGCCCTTTTCAGAGCCTCTTTCTTTGATGGGGATCTCATCCCCTCTAGTCAAGGATGAGAAAAGGTCCCACTCAGTTCCCTCTTCACCATCTGGTGACCAGGGCAAGTCTGTAAAGCCTAAAATGCCTAAGCTATCTTCGGAGCATAAGTCTGCCTCTTTGGCACCGACCTTTTCCACTACGGCTGTTCCTATGCCAACTCCAGCTTCAGCTCCGATACCATTTCTGGCACAGACTTTGGCACAGTGCACTCCTTTGATGCCTATCTCTGCAATTATGACTGAACCTTCCGTGTCAGCTCCAAGTGCCCCTTCCGCACCGAGCCCTTTTACGGTCCCAATTACTATGATTATGACTCCACTGCTTCTGGTCCTCAAACTTGAGACATTGTTGCCAGTAGATTCTACACCACAGACCCAATACACTCCATCTACAGACCTATTTCTAGGACAGGTGTACAGTCCGTTCCTAGAACGACTTGACTCCCCATCTGGAGTATCCAATAGATCCACAAGGAGCCTTGCCAAACTTGAATTGTTGCGCCTTGTGGACCAGTTGATGACGGCCAGGGAGATACCTACCCCTTCTAGGATCCATCCTCCTGCAGGACTTGGGTTGACTTCTCCACGGGCTCCATCCTACTCTCTTCCTTTGACCATACCAGTTCCAAAGCCATCTGCTCCAAAGTCCTTTTCGGAACCCCCCCATCAGGCTCCTGTAGTAGACCTCACTGTGGCTCCCGGGGCTGTCCCTTTGGCCTTCGGTCACCACTGAAACGGGTCTTCCTCAACCCTGTGATTGGGCTGCAGGTTCTTTGGTTCATGGCATAGTTTCAAGTGTTTCTACAGATCTGCCCTTGGTGCCGGGAGTTCTGTCTGCACCGATCCTGCTTGAGGCCCCATCCTCGGGAGTGGGTTTGATGGAGCGGGGTGTGACCCCGGTTCCGAGGTTGTCCTTCTCTGTTCCGGGCTCCCTTCCCTCTTTGGGGTGGACCTGCTTTCTGAGCTGTGGAGAGGGCACTTACTTCTGGAAGCATTCTGCCGACTTCGGAACCCCAGACCTTATTTCTCCCTGAGCTACAGCTGTTACAAGCCACCTCCCCTGGACACTGGGTAGGAAAGCCACACGATCCTCCATTGCAGGGTGCCCCCTCCGAGTCCTAGTCAGAAGCCCCCACTGAGGAGCCCCCATGGAAGAGAGATTGTGCAAGAGGAAGCACGTAGACACCCCAGAAGAGTCTCTAACAGAGGACACAGATTTCAATGATGGTGACGGGTCCCCACGGTCACCCCCTGATGATTTCTCCTTTGGAGACATTCTTGAAATATTGAAACAGAGGGGTGATTGGAAGTCCAGTAACCGTTCTTTCGAGGAGTCTATGTTTCTGCATGCTTTCCGTGCCCAGCTATCTACCTCTTGGGTGACCCCGCCTGCAGAAGAGCTAGTACAACTCCTGGTGCAGCATGCCTGGAAGAACCCTCATTCTGTTGAGTTAATCCCTTGGATACCTGACCAGACATTTTCTTCCCCGAGGAAAACCCACATTGGTCCAGAGGTTTACTAGTTGATGCTATGGTGGTAGCTGCAGTCACGAAAAAGTATCTTGCTGAAGAGAGTCATACTGTTCACCTGCCCAACAGAGGGTCCCGTGCTGTGGCAGATTAGGGAAGTGAGTCTTTGCTTCCGTGACCTTTGCCATACAGTCCCTGAATAACTTGGCACATTTTACAAGAGTCCAAAAAGACCTGGTTTCCGAACTGTCTAGAACACTCGCAGGACAGGTGTCTGACGAGGTAAGGGATAAAGTTGCCTGGCAGCTCATAACCCTGGAATCTATCTCCAATTCGTCCATGAGGTTGCTCTCACATGCAACTGAAGGGGCGGCTAGAGCTTGTGGGTTCAGGCATAGTTATGAGACACCATGCCTGGATGCGCCTCTGTGACTTCATGGATCCTTTCAAGTCTTCCTTCCTGAATGCTCCCATTGAAGCTTCTTCCCTTTTTGGTCCCAAGATGGACACCCTGGTCAGGTGTGAGTAGGACGGTAAGACCCTGTCTGCCGTAGGTCTACGTTTTTCCAACCCTCAACGTTCCTTTTCCAGGAACCAGAGGAGTGGCAAAATGTGGCAAAAAAAAATCTCAGGGTCCTTTCCGTGCCACACGTGGTGATGATTCCCCCAGGGGCAGAGGAGGTAACAATTCCAGATGTCCCTACCGAGACAGAGGGGGTCCATGTAATCAGGGACCCAGGGATTCTTTCTCTGGGCAGCCTTATTAGAGCTCCTGAAGCGCAGCCCGATTGCTGTCCTCTGGAAGCAGTCGGAGGTCGTTTCTTTCTGCACCAAGTTGCCTGGCATTCAGTAACCACCGATGGTTGGGTGCAGAAGAGCATAATCAGAAGTTACACCATTCCCCTCATCACTTATCCAAAACGTCTGACAAAACTTCCCAACGTTCCACCCATTCAAAGGGAAGAAGCAGCTGCAGAAATAAACAAGCTGTATCAAGAGAGTCATCCAATTAGTCCCACTAGACCAATGTGGATCCAGATTTTACTCAAGTTTATTTTTGGTGCCAAAAAAAGACAGGGGACTGGAGACCCATTCTGGATCTCAGCAATTTGAACAAGTCTGTTGCCTAAATGAAATTCTGGATGATCACGGTTCAGTCCATTCTCCCTTTTCTAAGGGAAAGCGATTGGATCTGCTCGATAGATCTCCAGGATGCGTATTGCCACATCAAAATGGATAAACACTCCAGGAGTCTACTTCTCTTCTGACTAGGAGCCAGTCATTACCAGTTTCTTGCACTGCTGTTCGGAGACTCTACAACCTCCAGAGTGTTCACAAAGTGCATGGCACTGGTTGCAGCTCACTTGAGACTACAAGGATTCTGGGTGTTTCTGTACTTGGACGATTGGGTCCTTACCTACCCCCACCAAGCATCTTCTGGTAACAGCCCTGCAATACACTCTTTCCCTGGTGAAACTTTTGAGGATATCTATAAACTGGGAGAAATCCAACCTTGCTCCAGTCCAGAACTTAGAATTCATTGGAGCAGTCTTTGACACCTGTTAGTCAGGTGTCGCTTCCAGCAAACAGACTTCAAAGACTGAGGCTCCAGCTCAGGGTGATACTCTGTCAAAACAAAGCCTCAATGAGAGAGGTTCTTCAGGTTTTAGGATCCATGGCAGCTTTCATACCAATAGTGCCTCTTGCAAAACTGCATATGCGAATACTCCAATAGCTTCTACTTTCTCAATGGTTTCCAAATTACCACCCTCTATGCTTTCAAATTCAGATAACTAATTCTTGCAAGCAGGACCGTTTTTGGTGGAAGAAGCCAGACGCAGAACTTTGGAGCCATCCATTCCAGCCCCCCAACCCAAAGTCATTGTGACCACGGATGCTTCCCTGATAGGGTGGGGGGGCACTTACAGGGAAAGACCGTCCAAGGCACATGGTCCACGTTGGAGGCTAACCTGCAAATCCGCGTTCTAGACCTGAGGGTGGTACTATTAGCGTTGCAATCATTCCAACATGTTCTCCCTTCTGGAACGATTGCTGTTAAGTCAGACAGCATGTCAGTAGTCTGGTATATAAACAAGCAAGGAGGAACCAAGTCCCATCCTCCGTGTTGAGAGGCCTTGAGAATTTGGCAGTGGAAAATAGCTTCCAACTGTTTTCTGATAGCAATGCATATCCCGGGCATCTCCAGCATGATTGCAGACAAGTTGAGCAGATGTATTATCCTGCCTTACGAGTGGTCCTTCAATCCCAACGTAGCAGCAGAAATTTTCAGCTGTTGTGGCCAGCCTTGCTGCGACCACTTCGCCTCCCCATCAAACAAACGCACCAGCTATTTTGTCCTATTCCCCCCTGTAGGGGGAGTCCCGTGGGACGCTCTGGTTCATGGATGGCCCATGGGACTGCCATATGCCTATCTTCTGATATCCCAGTTCATAAAGAAAGCTATTCGATTGAAATGCAAAGTGATCCTCATAGCCCCCTTTTGCCCTCGACAAGTCTGGTTCCCCTTTCTTTGGCCTTGTCTGTTATGTCGACCATGGATTCTGGACCCTCTTCCAGACCTGATTTCTCACCCCCAAGGGTTGTCTCCCGAACCTATCCAGTCTCAAGCTGACAGCTTGGTCTCTCCACTTCCATTAATCGCCAGGCAGGATGACCTTACCTCACCTGTTCGTGACATTATTCTGGTTTCTCATAAACCATCCACCCAAAGACTATATTTAGAGAAATGGAAAAGGTTTTCTGTTTGGTCAAAGAAAAAGATGCTTGATCTGTACTCTGCTCCAGTCACAGCAGTTTTGCAATACTTATCTAAATTCTTCAAAGAAGGAGTCGCAGCTTCTACCATACGAGTACATGTAGCAGCTATCTCCAACTATCATAATGGGTTGGATAATTCTCCTCTTATCTTGCTTCAGTTACGCAAAACTTTTCTAAAAGGGGTCTCTCACATTAGGCCTCCAATCAGACAACCTATAGAGTCATGGAACCTCATTTTAGCTCTTGAGTCTTTAACTCAACCCCCTTTTGAGCCTGGAGTGAAGTGTGACCTCAAATTCTTATCGTGGAAATCCCTTTTTCTGGTAGTCACCATGTCAGCCAGACGAATTTCTGAGCTTCAGACAT
>NC_056732.1:1479706357-1479783901 GCF_019279795.1 Protopterus annectens
GTAGCTCGGCGCCGACGGTTCCTCCAACCTCGACGCCAGCTGTTACCTTGAACTCCTCTGATTTGACTTGTTTGGATCCGAGTGACTCTTGGAGAGCCGCGGACAGGGAGTCGGACCCGGGGGAATGGATTTTTCAGCTCCGACCCTTTTGGACCTGATCTGTTCCCTTGGAACTCGGGCTACCCTGTCTTCAGCTCCGGTCCCTGCTTTGGATCCGGGGAGGACTTCTCCCTCAGCCTTCGAAGTGGTTGAGAGGGTTCTCTCCCAGGGATTGAGACCCCAGCCCATCCCCTCTGATACCACCCAGACCCCCCTGTATTTGACGACTACTTCCTTCATCCTGTCTTAGGGACAGCCCGTGCCAGAGGATCCCCTGGTCATTTTCCCCGAAGAAACCCCTGCGGCTCACGGATCCCCTTCTGAAAGTCCCACTGAAGAGGGTCACCACAAGTGCAAAAGGAGGCACTTGGACTCCCCCGCATCCCTCACCACTGACACTGATTTAGATGGAGAAGGTTCCCCCAGGTCACCTCCCGAAGATGTCTCCTTGGAGAAATTATGGAGGGAGGTTGGTCAGCCCCAAAACCTTGTGGAGATGAGTCAGTGTTCCTGGAGGCATTTGGCACGGGCCCATCTACTTCCTGGGTGTCACCACCAGCAGACCTCTTGGTGGACCTCATTACCACAAGGGCATGGAAGGAGCCCGACACCGTAGAGCAGATCCCCAAACGTCCTGACAAGGTTTTATCTCCTCCTTCTGATAGACAACCCTGGTCGAAAGGAGCCCAAATTGATGCTATGTTGGTCGCAGCGGCCACAAAGAAGGAACTAGCACAGGAGAGTTCCTTAGTCCACTCTCCAGACAAGGAGTCCAGGTCAGTGGATAGGTTTGGGAAGCGCTTATATTCCTCAGCGACTTTTTCTATCCGTGTGCTGAATTATTTGGCACATGTGATTCGACTTCAGCGAGACCTTGCTTTGGAATTTGCTGAGTCGCCCCCAGAGTCTTTATCGCCACAGGACAGGCAGCTGTTCTCAACAAAAATGTCTACTCTGAAGTCAGTCTCAAATACATCTATGCGGCTACTTTCCTATGCCACAGAAGGAGCAGCTAGAGCAGCTGGGACAGGCATAGCCATGAGGCGTCATGCCTGGTTCAGATTGTGTCAGTTCGCGGACCCTTTCAAGGCGTCATTTATCAACTAATCCCTACAACGGTTCTTCCCTCTTTGGGAAGACCGTGCGTGACACACTCGTTCAGAGAGAGAAAAGGACGGGAAGACTTTGTCTGCCGTCAGAGTCCTCTTCTCTAACCCTCAGCTGTCCTTCTCTAGGAATCGGAGGGCAGAAGAAGATGTGGTTCCGAAAACTCAGTTTTCCCGAGAGTCTCAGGACAGCTATTCCCCCAGAGGCTGAGGGGGACAGGATTGATGCTGACCCAGAGGTAGAGGGGGTCCCAGGAATTTCGGGTCTAGGGAACCCTTCTCTGATAGACCCGGCCAGCAGCCCTGAGGAGTTGCCCAACTGCCCTACTCTGGAGGCAGTCGGGGGACGATTGTCCTTACACCCAGCGGCATGGGAGTCCATTACGACAGATCACTGGGTTCTTCAGATAATATCCAGAGGTTACTCTGTTCCTTTCATTGCTTTTCCAAATATTACAAAACACCTCCCGGATGTTCCACCCACTCACAGGAAGGCCGCAGCTCTAGAGGTTTCAAAGCTGCTTCTCAAACGAGCCATCGAAAAGGTCCCCCCCGATCAGTCCGGATTAGGCATCTACTCAAGGTTCTTTTTGGCCCCAAAAAATACAGGGGACCTGAGGCCCATTCTAGACCTGTCAACATTAAACCTGTCGGTAGCAAAACAGAAATTCCGGATGGTCACCCTATCTCTGAGAGTGTGACTGGATGTGCTCGTTAGACCTTCAGGATGCTTACTACCACATCAAAATACACAGAAGCTCCAGGAGGTTTCTGCGCTTCCGGCTGGGAGCCAGTCACTTTCAGTTCATAGTCCTACCCTTTGGTCTCACCACAGCCCCCAGGGTGTTCACCAAGGTAATGGCAGTTGTAGCGGCTCACCTGAGGCTTCAGGCTATTCAGGTGTTTCCATACCTGGACGACTGGCTCTTCGCTGCACACAACAAGCATCACTTGTGTCTGGCCTGAGATTATTTCATTCGGTTAGCAGACCTGGGAATTAGTCAATGTTCACAAATCCCATTTGCAATCAGTACAAATTCTAGACTTCACTGGGGCACGGTTAAACACTTTGCAGATGAAGGTATTCCTAACTCCAGACAGGATTCTACATCTCAGGTGCCACATAGCTCAGATAGCAAACTCCAAGTCTTCAAAGGCGAATGAGGTTCTCTGGGCTCTGGGCTCCATGGCTACCACCATATCTATTCTCCCGTATGCGCACTTTCACATGCAGGTTCTTCAGTGGACTCTGGCTGTTCAGTGGTCTTGGCTAGACCTACCCATGGAATTTCCAATCAAGATCAGTCACGTCTGCAGGACGTCTCTTCTTTGGTGGTTAACTTCACCGGAGATATCAAAAGGACTTCCATTTGCGTCACCCCCAGTCCCAAACCACAGTGACCACGGACGCTGCCCAACTCTGGTGGGGAGACACTGTTCGGGAAGGACAGTCCAAGGCACGTGGTTCCAGACAGAGGCCAATTTGCACATAAATGTTCTAGAGATGAGGGCAGTGCTTTTAGCGTTGGAAGCCTTTCACACAGTCCTCCCTCTCGGATTGATTGCAATTCAGTCAGACAACATGTCGGTTGTCTGGTACATCAACAAGCAAGGGGGAGCCAGATCCTACCCTCTATGTTGTGAGGCCATGAGTGTTTGGGAATAGGTGATTTCCACTGGTCGGTTTCTTTTAGCAACGCACATCCCGGGGCACTCCAACATTTTAGCGGACAGATTGAGCCGGGCCATTCTGATGCCTTACGAGTGGTCTCTGAAACAGTAGCAGAGGAGATTTTCCTGGCATGGGGTCAGCCATGCTGCGATCTCTTCACATCTCCTTCCAACGTGAAGTGTACGTGAAGTGTAGCGAGTTCTTCTCTTTGATTCCCTCACCAGGGGAAGTCCCCAGAGACGCTCTAGTCCATGTTTGGCCCCCTGTGCTTCTGTATGCTTATCCACCTTTACCTCTCATTCTGAAGTTTCTTCAGAAAGCTTGCCGACTACGGTGCAAAGTGATCCTCATTGTCCCGTTCTGGCCTAGTCAGGTTTGGTTCTCATTCTTTTGGTCTCGCCTCTTAGCTCCCCTGTGGGTTCTGGATCCCTGCCCGGATCTAATTTCCCATCCGTCGGGGACATGTCCGCCCAATCTGAGCAGCCTCAAGCTAACAGCTTGGTTGCTCCAGTTCCGTTAATCGCCAGGACTCCCGGTCTTTCATCCCAGGTAAAATCCATTCTGGTGGCCTCTCTTAAAGACTCCAGTATGAAACTTTATTGCAGTAAATGGAAGCGCTTTTCCATTTGGGCCTCACAGAGAAAAATAGATCCCTTTACAGCCCCTGTTCCAGTGGTGTTGGACTTCCTGTCTGGTGTCTTTCAGCAAGGAGCTAGTTCCTCCACAGTGAAAGTACAATTGGCAGCCATTTCCAGTTTTCACATTGGTGAAGACAACATGGCCTTAGCCTCCTCTTGGCTGTGTAAGGCTTTTCTTAAAGGTACTTTTCTGTTACGGCCCCCTGTCAAGGATTCTGTACCTCCTTGGGACCTTACTTTTGTTTTACAGGCATTGGTGGCCCCTCCTTTGAACCTGCAGCTTCGGTGGACTTAAAATTTTTGTCCTGGAAGACAGCTTTCCTAGTCGCCATCACATCGGCTAGGAGAGTTTCTGAGCTTCAAGCTCTGTCTGCCGTGCCTCCGTATTTGGTCTTCCATAAGGATAGGGTCTCCCTCAGTGCTAACCCTTCCTTCTTACCTAAAGTGGCATCTGAAGCAAACATAAACCACTCCATTAATCTGCCCGTTTTCTTTCCCAACATCCAAAATAAAGGTGAATACAAACTCCATTTGTCAGATGTTCATAGACAACTTTGTTTTTATCTTCATAGAACGAAGTTTTTCCGCAAGACTGACCAATTGTTTGTTTCCTTTTCCAAAGCGTTTATGGGAAAAGCTATTTCTAAAGTTCGTTTAGCCAGATGGATCACTCTTTGCATTTCACATGCCTACAAAGCAAAAGGTTCATCTCCTCCTGGTATAGTTAAGGCTCACTCTACCAGGTCCATGGCGACTTCTGCTCCTTTTTGGTCCAGGGTACCTTTGGACGATATTTGTGCAGCAGCGACATGGGCCAATTCACATACCTTCATTTCCCATTACAAATTGGATCTGATTTTGAGGGGTAGAGCATCCTTTGGCTCTGCGGTGCTCGGGAATATCCTTCCATAAGGGCCTTCCAGGATCGGAGTAGCTGGGGACTCTGTCCCACACGTTGCAGATAAAATGAAGTTAACTACTTCAGATAAAGAAGTTATGTACTCATCATAACAATCCATCGGAGTAGTTATACTTCATTTTTCCGCAACATTCCTTCCCTCCGTCCCACGGACCATATACTGTTTTCAGGTTGGTTATTGGGTTGAGTTGCATATATATTGTTAGTTGCAGCAAACTCGATCTGGGGGAAGATAGGAGATGGTAGGGCATTATGGGTAAGGGGAGGAGCTCAGAACTTGAAGCAGATGCTAGAAAAAAAGTTGCCGGCTCAGATCCTATACGGATCCGTATCCCACAGGTTGCAGAAAAATGAAGTATAACTACTCAGATGTACTTCTTTTTATGGTAAGTACATAACTTTCATGTTTTTCTCAGGCTTGTCAACACTTGCTGTTACCCAAGGAGTCCTAAAGGAACCAGCCCTTTACATGAAAGGAGGAAAGGATTCTACTCCAGAATGTTTCTGGTCCTAAAGAAAAAGATTTCATGGAGATTAGTTTTGTAGCTGTAATTAACCTGTTTGTGAAAGTATCAAAATTCAAAACGTTGACTGTGAAGAGAGTGTTGTCATTCCTCTCTTGAGTTGTATGGTAGCACTAGACCCAAAGAATTCTTCTCTCTCAACAGCCTGAATTTTTCAGTAAATCTGTCAGGTTCTTGAAGAGTCCCAACATCAAATGTGATGTTGTCCTATCTCGCCTTCATTCTTAGCAGGTCGGGTTCTGTTCCAACTCAGCCTATACAAAAGCTTGAGGTCTTCGACTAGCTAGTGGATAAAAACCCTATTCCATCATGAATGAATGAATGAGGAGATCTCCCTAGATCTCATTTGCTGCTAAATAAGATCAGGGTGCTCTTCCTACTGGCTCTGGCTAAGTAGAATTTTTTTCTCTACATTTTTTGAAAATTGGTAGCCTTTTTTAAACTATGATCTGAAGTAGTTAACTTCATTTGTGCAGCAACCTATGGGATTCGGATCCGACCTCGGATCCGAGCCGGCAGTTTTCAACAGCTTTAGATCCAAGCTCCTCCCCCTACCCATAATCCCCTGCCAACCCTGACTGACCTCAGATCTAGTTTGCCACGGTTATCCAACAGCAGCTTGATCTACAGCTCCAAGCTTTCAAGACTTTTGTGAGAAAAATTTACCTTCTGTTTTTTTGGTTGTGTATGTTTACAGATCCCTTTTGGTAAAAACCCTCTCTAGTTTAACTATATATTTTTTGCCTTTTACCTCCCCCTCCCTTCGTGGTTCCGTTAGGGTTGTGTGCGTGTGTGTGTGTTTGGGGCCTAACGTGTGTGTTTCTCTCTTTTAGTTAAAATGGCTGAGGCCCCAAAATTGATCTTTTCTAAGTGCACCTAGTGTGGCCATAAGCTGTGCCCGGCGGATGGCCACACTCGGTGTGTGATGTGCCTTGGGGTTGAACACCTGTCTTCTGGTTGTTCCATCTGTGCGGCGTTCAACCCCAGGGCACTCAAGAACCGGAGGTCCAAGCTGATTCTGGCGGGTCTTCTGCCCCTGGATTCGGCTTCTACCTCTGGTCCTCCTGTGGCTCCTGCTGCGGCGGCTGCCACTCCTGCTTCCCTCCCCCCAGCCGAGACTCAACCTCCCGCCTTAGGCCCGGAGGAGAGGGAGGTCAGGAAAGAGAAAAGGAGGGAGAAGCACCACAAGCGGCGGGCCGAGGCCTCTGCTTCGGCCCCCCCCAGCTAAGCGGTCTTCTCCCTCCAGGACTTCTGGGTCTCCTCAGTCTCTGATCCGGTCCCCATGTTTTTGCCGGGTCCTGAGGAGGAGGAGATTTGATCTCCTTCAAGGTCATCGAGGTGACACTCCCGTCCCGCCTCGGTGGCCTCATCGAGATCAACCGGAAGTCTCACGGATGCAGATTTGGACCGGATGATGAGAAGATTCCTCCAGGCCCAACTGCAGATGGGAGTGCTCCTGCCTCTCCCCCCCCCCCCTCCGGTGGGGAGCTCGACCCCTTTTTTTCCCCCGATAGCTCCTTCTCCGTCCCACTTCCCGGGCTTGGAGTCTTCGGGGCTGGGCAGCCTTGGAGCCGGGGTTGTGTCGGAGCCGAACGTCTCGGGTACTTCGGCGCTGACACTTCGCTTGAGTCTGTCGGGTCCATTTTCTTCGGATCCGAGCTCTCAGAGCCATGGGCTGAGCTTCGGATCCGGCGGTATCGGTATGCCTTCGGCTCCATCCAGGTCGGAGCGTACTGCTCCGTCGCTTCCGATCGCTTCGGCGCCGGCCCCTATCCATCTGTCTGATCCGAGGGAGGGTCTGCTTTCGGTTCCCAGAGAGAGCAGCTCTCCCTCGGCATTCGACGTGGTGGAGAGGGCCCTGTTGAGAGATTCCAGGCCCCCGGCCTTTGCCACGGCTCCACCCTGCACTCCTTCTCTTTTGGCCCCGACTTCCATCACCCGGCCCCAGGGACAGCCTGCTCTGATGTCCCAGGTCATTCCTTAGGAACAAGACGTGGCTGGTGAGACCTCCTCTGACAGCCCCCCCCGAGGAGGTTCCTCACAAGAGAAAGTGCAAAAGGAGGCACCTGGACTCCCCCGAGTCCTTGACTGAGGACATGGATTTGGAGGAGGGGGAAGGCTCCCCAAGATCACCTCCTGAAGAAGACTCATTTGGTGACATCATGGAGATGCTCAGGATAAAGGGGGGGGTGGTCTGCCCCAAAGCCTACCTCGGACGAATCCGTGTTCATGGAGGCGTTTGAAGCAGGCCTGTCTACTTCTTGGGTGTCACCTCCGGCCGACCCCCTGGTAGATTTGATTACTACCAGGGCGTGGAAGGAGCCTGACACTGTGGAGCCAGTCCCCAAGCACCCGGACAAAATTCTTAGCCCACCCTCTGACAAGTCCCACTGGAGTAAGGGTCCCCCTGTAGATGCCATGTTGGTGGCGGCTTCCACCAAGAGAGAACTAGCTCAGGAGAGTCCCTCGGTTCATCTCCCGAGCAAGGAGTCTCAGTCGATGGACCGTTTAGGGAAGCGGGTATTTAGTTCGGCTACCTTCTCTGTGAGGTCGCTGAACTACATGGCACATGTGCTTCGGCTGTAGCGGGACCTTATCAAAGAGTACGCTGCGTCGCCCCCCCGAGTCCATGTCGGCGGAGGACAAATGTTTGCACTCCATCCGGATGGCAACTCTCCGATCCATATCAAACACCTCTATGCGGCTTCTATCCCATGCCACAGAGGGAGCCGCTAGAGCCAGCGGAGCGGGCCTTGTCATGAGGCGTCAGGCCTGGCTCCGGCACTGTGATTTCTCGGAACCCTTCAAGGTGTCTTTCGCTAATGCCCCTTTCAATGGTTCTGCTCTCTTTGGCAAAACTGTTCGCGATACCTTGGTCCAGAGTGAGAAGGACGGGAAGACGTCTGCCATCTGAGTCCGCTTCTCTGCTCCCCAGAGGTCCTTTTCCAAGAACCAAAAGGGACAGAAGAAGAAGATCTGGTTCCGGAAGTCCTAACAGTCCCGTCCCGCTCCGAACTCCCAGCCCTTCCGTGGCAGAGGAGGGCAGGGTGGACGCCGCCCTAGAGGCAGAGGGGGCCCGTGCAACTTTTGATCCAGAGAACCCTTCTTGACCAACCCACGCAACACCCCTGAGGGGTTGCCCGACTGCTCCACTCTGGAGGCAGTCAGGGGGCGTTTCTCGAAGCACCTAGCAGCTTGGGAGTCCATCACGACAGACCGCTGGGTGCTTCGCATTATATCCAGAGGATATCAGATTCCCTTTTCTCTTTACCCATGTAGCCCCAGATACCTCCCCGATGTCCCACCCGATCAGAGGGAGGCCGCAGCAACAGAAATCCAACAGTTGCTGGAAAAAAGAGCCATCCAACACGTCCCCCCAGACCAGTGCGGGTCGGGGTTTTACTCCAGGTTCTTTTTGGTGCCAAGAAAGACTGGGTACTTGACCTATCCTCGACCTCTCCTCCCTGAACCTGTCGGTAACCAAAGAGAAGTTCCACATGGTCACCCTTCAATCCATTCTCCCCCTTTTGCGGGAGAACGACTGGATGTGCTCTATAGACCTCAAGGATGCGTACTACCACATTCTGATGGACAGGCGATCCAGAAGGTTTCTCCACTTCCGGCTAGGAGCCAGTCATTTCCAATTCAGTGTCCCTTCCATTTGGTCTCACCACAGCCCCCAGGGTGTTCACCAAAGTGTTAGCAGTGATTGCGGCCCACCTGAGGCTCCAGGGAATCCAGGTCTACCTGTACCTGGATGACTGGCTCCTGACCGCCCCGACAAGGCATCTACTCTGCGCAGCCAGAAACTACTTTCTTTGTCTAGCTTCCCCAGCTGGGGATCACTATCAACATAGAGAAGTCGTCTCTTTCCCCGATTCAGACTATAGACTTCATAGGGGCAAGATTAGACACAAACCAGCTCCTAGCTTTCTTGACCACAGACTGGCTATGAACCCTGAGGCTACATGTGCGGGCCATTCTACATTCTTCAGCTCCTCTGGCGGAATTGGTCCTGAGGGCTCTAGGCTCAATGGTGGCGGCAATCAACCTTTTGCCAATGGCGCGTTTGAACATGAGGGTCTTGCAATGGACCCTCCAGGTCCAGTGGTCCTTCCTTCGATTTCCTCTGAGCCATCCCATTCCCCTCAGCAGGGCTTGCAAGAGGGCCCTCTTATGGTGGCTCCAATCTCCGAACCTCCAGGAAGGACGCCCCTTTTCTATGGCCCCCTCCCCTAGCCACGGTGACCACGAACGCCTCCCGCCTTGGGTGGGAGGGGGGGCATTGTTCGGGCAGGACAGTCCAAGGCACATGGGACCCCACGGAGACCTCTCTGCATATCAGTGTCCTAGAGATGAGGGTAGTGCTGTTAGCATTGCAAGCACTTCAGCACCTCCTTCCTGTAGGAACTATTGCGATTCAGTCAGACAATATGTCTGTTGTCTGGTACATCAACAAACGGGGGAACCAGGTCCTACCCACTCTGTCGAGAGGCCAATGAGGGTGTGGGAATGGGTGATCTCCACCAACCACTTTCTTATAGCAACGCACATTCCGGGGCGGTCCAACATCCTAGCAGACAGACTAAGTCACACCATCCTGTTTCCACACAAGTGGTCTCTGAATCCCGAGATAGCGAATCGGATTTTCGCCGAATGGGGTCAACCCTGTTGCGATCTCTTTGCTTCTCCCTCGAACACAAAATGTTACGACTATTTTGCTCTCATTTCCCCCTCCGGGGAACCTCCGAGAGATACTCTGGTGCATGCTTGGCCTCCCGGTCTACTTTATGCTTACCCTCCTCTTCCTCTGATGCTGAAGTTTCTGCAGAAAGCCAGCCGGTTGGGGAGCAGGATAATCCTCATTGCCCCATTCTGGCCTCGTCAACCCTGATCCCCTTACCTTTGGTCTCATCTGGTGAATCCCCCTTGGATTCTGGATCCCCGTCCGGATCTAATATCCCACCCCCTAGATCTCCCAGTCCTGAATCTGGACAATCTCAAGCTCACAGCTTGGCTGCTCCAGTTCCACTTGTAGCTAGGACTCCTGGTATCTCTTCCCCAGTTAAAACTATTCTAGTAGCAGCGCACAAGCCTTCTACTAGAAAGGTCTATAGCAGCAAATGGAAGCGTTTCTCCATTTGGGCGGAACGTCGAAATTTGGATCCTTTCACAGCTCCTTTACCAGCGGTATTAGACTTCCTGTCAGGGCTGTTTCTTCAGGGGGCTAGCTCCTCCACAGTCCAGGTTCAACTAGCAGCTACCTCTCATTACCACGTGGGAAATGAACTGGGGCCTTTGATCACCACAAAATTGTGTAAGACTTTTTTGAAGGGCACCTTTCTGCTCAGACCTACAGTGAAAGATGTAGTCCCTCCTTGGGATTTAACGCTGGTGCTTCAGGCCTTAACAGCTCCCCCGTTTGAGCCTGCAGCTTCAGTAGATCTTAAATTCTTGTCATGGAAAACCGCCTTTCTTGTCGCTATCACCTCGGCTCGAAGGGTCTCTGAACTACAGGCCCTCTGTGTAAAACCCCCATATTTGACTTTTCACAAGGATAGAGTTTACCTCAGGACCAATCCCTCCTTTCTTCCCAAGATTGCCTCTGAATCGAATATTAACCAGTCCATCAACCTACCAGTCTTCTTCCCTTATTACCAAAACAAAGGGGAATATAAATTACACTCACTGGATGTGCATAGACAACTTCGCTTCTACATCCACAGGACATCTGGTCATAGGCAATCTGACCAGTTCGTCTCCTTTGCCAGATTTAACTTGGGTAAATCTGTGTCTAAAGTCACGCTGTCTAGGTGGATCTCGCAGTGTATTCTTTTAGCGTATGAAAGTTCTGGCAGGCCCGCACCTCAGGGAGTCCATGCCCACTCTACTCGGTCAATGTCTACCTCTGCGGCTTTTAGAGCTAGAGTCTCTTTGCATGATATTTGTTCAGCAGCCACTTGGGCCTCATCTCATACCTTTATCAGTCACTATAAATTGGACATTATCTCCAGAGGGAGAGCATCCTTTGGCTCTGCAGTGCTCTGAAAAATCCTTCCATGAAGGCCGCCCAAGGTTCAGGTAGCTGGGGACACTGTCCCATAGGTTGCTGCACAAATGAAGTTAACTACTTCAGATTAAGAAGTTATGTACTCACCATAACTTTCCATCTGAGTAGGTAAACTTCATTTGTCAGCAACCGTCCCTCCCTCCTGCCCCCTCACTTATGAATGTTTTCATACTCGGGTCCATGGGTGTTACCCACTTTATCTTGAAAGTATTAGTCTTCGGGCAGTATCTGCTTTTGGGCAAACTTGATCTGAGGTCAGTCAGGGTTAGCAGGGGATTATGGGTAGGGGGAGGAGCTTGGAGCTCGGATCTAAAGCTGTTGAAAACTGCCGGCTCGGATCCGAGGTCCGATCCGAATCCCATAGGTTGCTGACAAATGAAGTTTACCTACTCAGATGGAACGTTATGGTGAGTACATAACTTCTTATTATTGTAGTTAATATTTACTAAGTAGATTATGTGTGCTTACGTTTTTCTCTACTGAGTTGCTGTTTGGCCATCGCTTTTCCGGCAAGGCCTTTATCCCCTTTCCCGGCTTTAACTTGTTTCTTAAAAGCCTGTTTTAGTTAGAGGGATTTCCTATCTCTCTCTCTTTCTACTTTCCTGCTTAACTATATAGGTGGATTTGTTTATATTAGAGAACTGACTTAGCCAGTTTGAGTTAGAGGCTTTTCCCTTTGTTTTTTCCTTCTTGAATTCCTTAAGGATAGCTTGTTTACATTAGAGAGCTCCCTTGCCCATTTAAGTTAGAGGGGCCCTTTTTCATAAAGTGTTTTTGATGTGGTGGTTGTTATTGTTAGGAAAAATGTGGTTTTGAAAATCCCAGAGGGCTTTCCAGGACATGTGGTGATTCTTCCCCCAGGGACAGAGGGGGAAGTACGAATGGAAGACGCCGACCATGCAGCAGAGGGGGGTCCACAAAACCAGGTTGACAGGGAAGCTTTCCTTGGTAAGTCCTTACAGTGCTCCTGAAAAGAGGCCCACCCGTCCATTTCTGGAGGCAGTCGGGGGCCGGTTATCTTTGTACCCAGAAGCCTGGCTAACAATAACAAAAGACAAGTTGAGTACAAAGCATCATATCCAGAGGTTACTCCATACCCTTTTCTTTCCGTGTCCCAAACACACACAACATCCCAGATGTTCCACCCAGTCAAAGGGAACAGGCAACTCTAGAAATACAAAATTTGTTAGACAAGAGTCATCCTAGCAGTCCCCAAAGACCAAATAGGATCCGGAACTTATTCAAGGTACTTTTTAGTTCCAAAGAAAACGGGACTGGTGACCCATCCTGGATCTCGGCAACTTAAATCAGTAAGAAAGTCATAATTCTAGTGGTAACACTGCAGGTTACTTTTCCATTATTGGGGCAACAGTATAAATGTGGGAAAAAAGTGCCCATATGTCTGTTGGCCAACCACTTCATAATTGCGATAGTTTCGTAGTTTAATAAAAAAAATTTTTTTTGGACTGAAAAACACAGAAAACTGATGCAGCTCCTTACCATCACCAACACGGCTCAGATTCCCTCAGATGATGAACATTAGTTTTGTACACTCCTCTTTCTTGGACAGTCTGCGATATTTGAAGCTCCCGCTATCTGTTGGGATTGACACTGCAGCTTAGTTCACTGTCAGCAAAGCTACCAGAACCTGAGGAAGCATTGCTTTCATTGTTGAACATACAGGGACATGGAAAGTAGCAAAGTTAGCATTTTTGAATAAATTTGGCCAGGCAATTATTTTTTTTAACTCGTTTATCAAGTAAACGACACCCTTTATTTATTTCAAAACAGTTACTGTTTTTTTTTACAGTTATGGAAAAAAAAAAAGCGACATACTAATGATGTTTACACATCATTTACCATCGTACTTCTAGTTCCTAAAAAGTAGAGTAACATTCAACATCTCTAATAGGTATAGCACAAGCAAACATTATACCGTTATTCTGGAAGCATTCATCACCACCATACCATTTAAAGGTAGGGAAAGTATTAGGTAATGGATAAGTAATGCAATCGAGATGAATGATTTATCATTCTGAAGGCTAGACATATCCACACATAAAACCGTCACAGCAATCCATGAATGGAGTGAGGGAAATCAAACGATGTGCATCATTTACACACACCAAACTAAGGTTAAACCAGGTAAGCAGAGTGATATAAGGACTTAAATTTCACATTTAATGTTGTGTCCAGGGCAACACTATAAATGCGGTAGCTGCTGCTTGGAATCCTGTCTGTTAGCTTCTTTGCTTGTTGCCAGCCTTGTTGGCTTCCATATGTCATTGTTTTCCCGACAACCGAAAAGTACTCACTGCAGTCAGTACTCCCTTTTCTGGGACAAGAGGATTGGATGTGCTCTATAGACCTTCAGGATGCGTACTACCATATAAAAATAGCTGGTCTAGAAGTCATTTGCGCTTTTGGCTGGGAGGTAGTCATTACCAGTTCCGTGCTGTGCCCTTTGGCCTCAGTTCAGCCCCCAGGGTGTTCAAGTGTATGGCAGTAGTAGCGGCTCACTTGTGACGCCTAGGATTGCGAGTGTTTCCGTACCTAAATGACTGGCTCCTGACCACCACCACCCCCGAGCATCTGCTATCAAAAGCGAAAGACACCACCTTGTATCTCTGCTCTCACCTAGGAAATACAATAAACTATGAAAAATCTAACTTGTTGCCATCTCAGCATATCATTTTATAGGAGCAGATCTAGATACAACAAAAATGATGGCAAAACTTGCCTCCGAAAGGGTTCAAGTCCTATGACATCAGGTCCTAAACCTACTTTTCAAAACAAAAGAACAAGCAAGAACAGTCCTGAAAGTCTTGGGGACCATGGCAGTAGCAATAACCATGATTCCATTAGCATGTCTGCATATGAGAATTCTGCAGTGGCTACTGTTCACTCAGTGGTCCATGCAGGAACTACCCATGTCCCACCAAATTATAACAGAATCTTGCAAGAAAGATCTTCGTTGGTGGCATCACCACACTCATGTGACATTAGCTCGACCCTTCATTTTTCCATAGCCATTAGCCACAGTGACCACAGATACTTCACAGATAGGCTGGGGGGTGCATTATCTGGGAAGGATAGTCCAAGGCACTTGGCAGGATCACGAGGCCCTTTTTGCACATCAACGTCCTAGAGATGACAGCGGTGCTTTTAGCATTGCAAGCATTCCAGGACTGTCTTCCACTAGGAACTATTGCAGTACAAGTGGACAGACATGTCAGTTGTATGGTACCAAAACAAACAAGGAGGAACCAGATCTTACCCCCTTTGTCAGGAGGCCCTGAGAATATGGCAGTGGGTGACCTACTCCCAACACTTTCTGATAGCAACACACATTCCATTGAATTCCAGCGTGATAGCAGACTCAGCAGAGAGATTGATAACTCGAGTGGTCCCTAAAACAAGAAGAAGTGGAAAAGATTTTCTGCAAATTGGGCCAGCCTTGCAAAGTTTTTGGCACATCTATGAATGCCAAAAGCAGCAGCTACTTTGCCCTTATCCCCTCTTTGGAGGAGTCACCAAGGAATGCACTCGTACAAAATTGGCCCTCCACTCTCCTCTACACATTTCCTTCTTTTCCATTGATACCCAAAGTTTTTCAGAAAGCCAGTTCTTTGGGAAGGAACCGGATACTCGTCGCCCCATACAGGCCTCGTCAAATCTGGTTCCCCTTCCTTTGGCCTCATCTCCAGGAGAAACCATGGATTCTGGACCCAGTTCCAGATCTTCTGACTCATGCATCAGGGAATCTCCACCCCCTCCCTTCAAACACTCAAATTGACTGCTTGGCTGCTCCGATTCCAGACATAGCCAGGCTTCCTAACCGTTCTCCGTCAGTAAAACATGTCATCTCCTAAGGCTTCAGCGAGAAAGTTTTATAGAAGCAAATGAAAAGATTTTCTTCATGGGCCTTGGAATAATCGCATTGTGATCCCTTCTCTGCCCCAATAACTTCCAATTCTGAATTCTTAGCTACACTATTTAATGAAGGTGCAGCTGCAGCTACTATTAGAGTTCAGTTAGCAGCAGTATCTCATTAACATCTAGGTGAATTGGGCCCAAATGTGATGTTCCACAGACTTTGCAAGGCATTTCTTAAAGGTACTCTTTTACCAAGACCACCCATTAAAACACCTCCAGCACCATGGGATCTGAATTTTGTCCTATCCTGCTTGATTCTTCCCCCATTCGAACCTGCATCATCCTGCGATCTCAAGTATTTGACTTGGAAGATGATTCTTTTGATAGCCATTACTTCTGTGGAAGAGTTTCAGAACTGCAAGCATAGTCAATAAAGCTCCCCTATATGCTTTTCCACAAAGACAGAGCATCCCTACAAACAAACCCATCCTTTCTGACCAAAGTATGCTCAGAATCTAACTTGAACCAATCCATAGAACTACCAGTTTTCTTCCCCAACTATGGCATCAAGACAGAATATATGCTACACCAACTGGATTGTACATAGACTATTACGTTTCTGCTTACATAGGACAAAGGACTTCAGAAAATCTGACCAATTATTTGTATCCTTTTCAGACTCAAATGTGTTCCTGTGTCTAAAGTCACACTTTCGCAGTGGTTATTTGATTGTATTACCTTTACTTACCAATCTTGAAACAAAGAACTTTCTCCTAAAGTAAAGGGCGATACTACCAAGGGATACCATTTGTGCTGCAACAACATGGCCAAGGCATCATACCTTTATCACTCATTACAAAGTGGATTTGGCCTCTGGGAATAGGGCCTCCTTTGGGTCCACTGTTCCGAAGAATATTCTCCCTTGAGCCACCCAAGAAAGATATTGATAGGGACGCTGTCCCATACTGCTAAGAATGAAGGGGAGATGGGACAACATTACATAAAGAAGTGCCCTCACCATAACGTTCCATGTGTGTTGTCCATCTCAACTTCATTTTTACAACCCACCCTCCTTCCCCCAGCCCTTTGCTCCTGGAAGACTGAGCCGATACAATTGACTGTTCATGATCTGTGGCCTTCGTCATTGCTCTGTAACATATTTAATGACCTTTATTTAGCTATATCTGCAAACAAGATCTGGGGAGCTCTCCTAGTGCATGATGGGATAGGGGTTTTAGCCATGAGCTAACGGAAGAGCTCGAGCTTTTGTATAGGCCAAGTCAGAACGAAGGATCGGTTCCTAACCCAACCTGACAAGAATGAAGGCTAGATGGACAACACACATGGAACGTTATGGTAAGTACGTAACTACTACTTTTCTGCACTCAGACTGCAAAACATTCACACTTTTCATTATTTAGAGTACTTGTTTATCTTCACATCACCCTGCTTCATCCTAACTCTCCTCTCCGCTATATATATATATATATATATATATATATATATGTATATATATATATATATATATATATATGTCTGTCTATCTATCTATTCACTTCTTCTGTTGCCTCTTACTCATCCCAAATAACTGGAATTGTAAGGTCCATTCCTCCTCAGCACCTGTTCTCAACTCTTACCTAATTATGCTCCATTAATGCACACTTCTATATACTTTTACTATTTCATGTCCTGTTGTTTTTATATCCTCAGTATACTATGTACTTATTGCTTTCACACTTTAAACTAGGTATAAGTGACAAACTGCTTTGATTTCCACTGTTAAATATGTATATAAGTTACAAACTGTTTTTGATTTTTATTACTGAACTATGTATAAATTATAGACTGATGACTTGTACTGTAAAACTGTGATTTGTAGTTTAAAAGTGGATTAGGAGCTTTTATCCCTGGTGCTCCATTGAAAATGGGTTTATTTTTGGCTCAGTGGACTTTCCTGGTAAACAAATGGCAAATAAAATAAAGAACATTTTGCCAGATGATGTTAGTCCTTACTGGTTTCTGTACCACATACCAATCTGGTATTTCACATAAAATGTTGAAATTCCTCCTTGACTTCCTCACACAGGATTGTGTTTCTGGGCTGCCTTCTAGACACTTCTTTGGAATAGGGTGGATTTTTTTTTATCTTCAGTCAGTCTCGGATTTCAGCCAGGAGATGCATCAAGACTTTTATGATTCTCGTGATTCCCCTTGTCATGTTACACATCAGAAATTGTCTCTTCTAAAAAAAATACGTGGACCTAACATTCTCATCCTCTGGAATTTCAGATTCCAATTTTGAGCTTTTTCACATAGAAACTGCACTGGTGGAGATGGCAGATGACTCAAAATCCAGGTCTCCCCTTTTCTTCTCTTGTTCTTTGGCAGTCTGTAACTACAGATGCCTCAAGTTTTGCTTGTTGAGCAGTTTCAATGTGTATAAAGGTACAAGGCCTGTTAAACTCTTCAGACGGACCAAAGCACAGAATCAACGGAGAGATGGTAGGTGTGATCCATACTATAAAATCTTCAACATCTGTGCTCCGAAGACCTCAACAGCACCACAGTGACGTGGTAGATAAACGTGGGCACCAGGTCATATGGTTCAGACTGGCTATGATGGCTTGGGGAAGTAGCTCTTCAGCATTGTTTAAACCTCCAAGCATCTTACTTTCTGTTAGAGTAAAATATTGTGGCAGACAGGCTGCTGAGGTCCAGGGCAGGCCATCATGAATAGACTTTGAACAAGAGAATCATCCAGGAATTGATCCATTTGTAGGGAATACCTCAGATAAATCTGTTCACTTCCTTTTAAAAAAACAACAAATTCTGCACCAGGACTACTTAGACAGGCAGGCATGGGAGCAGATGCATTCTCATTTCCATAGTTGGGAATGTTCCTTTACATTTCCATCTTTTCCACTGATTTCTAGGGTAATTCTGAAGATTCAAGGACTCTCCAAAAATCATTGTGATGACTTCCTTTTGGCTCAGGCAGCACGGGTTCTCCCTTCTTATGGACTTGCCCAAGGGAAATTACCACACACATTTTCACTTATTCAATCTACTCATACAAGAGAAATGGGAGTTTGATATACTCCAATCCCAAATCAAGCTCATCTAATCACTTGTATGAGGAATCTTTTTCATGATGATGTGCTCCGTGGACTAAGGGAAGCAAGAAACACTGCTACTAGGAAATCATTGGCAAGTGGAAAAGATTTTCTAATCAGGGCCCTAACAGATATTGTGTACCACTGGTTCTTAAAATATTTGTAAGAGTAACTATTCTCTAACCTTTCTTATTCCACTGTCAAGCTTCATCTAGCAGCCCTTTAAGCATGTCTGTCCATGGATCCTCCCCTTTTTCACTCTGTTTTTGGTATTATGGTTTCTGAGGGAAATTTTACGTCCGTCACCAACTAAAAAAACAAGTGGGTCCTTTTTGGGATTTTTAAATTTGAGTTGGAAAACTTAGTCTCCCTTTGAACTTGACTAATTGGGCTGGCTTAAGGTTCACCACATGATTGAGAGTGCTTATTGCTCTTTCCTGTGCAAGAAAAGTATCTTTGTTCCAAGTTTTCATGGTGGGTGAATAAATTCCTCATTTATGCCCAAGTTTGAGCTTTCTTTGAATCAAGCCATACAGATCCTTGATGCCAGGGAGAAATGATTCTACATAATTCTGGACATGCATAGGCAGATCAGGTACTGTCTTAAAATTAATTCCTTTGCAAAAGCTTATTACCTATTTATTTGTTATCTCGAGGCAAAGAAAGAGCAACCTTTGTCAAAGTAGACCATTTCAAGATGTTTTTTTTTTGCCATTGCTTTTTTTTTTAAATCCCACCATAGCATTTGTATTCCAGACAGTATCAAAACACATTCTGCTAGATCATTGGCTTCTACAATAGTTTACTGGAAAGTGATGAACTGTGGAAGCATTTTTGAGACAGCTGCATGGTCTTCTGTACATACTTTTAGAAAGCTTTACAGACTGGATTCCTTTATCAGGTCTAGGGCTGGCTTTGCTAGGGCCTTTTTCCAGGTGCTCCTGGACTCTTGTTGATTGCTTTGGTAATCAACCCAAATAGCCGAAGTCTACAGAAGCAGTGAAAATGAACAGAGTAAAGCTGTACAAGTCCCAGTTATGTTTGCGGTAGAATTCTTCATAGGTTCATAGATAGGTACTAGGCTATTGGCCCTAGGGCCCATATAAGCCTAGCCAAAAGGTACCCTGGCTTTTGCCACCCAAGAAAATTATTTTCCTGTGCCACTGTCAAGCAGAGCCACAGAAGTGATCCCCGGGGTGAATTTCCTATCTCCCATCCAGTCATCAAGATTTTTCTTGAAGAGTGCTAATGAGGAGCTTTGTTTGATATAGATAGGTAGTTTGTTTCAGAGTATGGGAAGTCTCTGGGACAGGAATCTATCCCTCCAGCATGTTCTGTTTATTGTGGTGACAAGGTTTAGGTCCCTAGAGCGTGTAGCTCATAGGGATTGGGATTTCTTTGTGGAGCATGTCTAAAAGCTCTGGGTTTGACATAGCTTTGTGTGTTAGGTAGAGATCGCCTCTGAGTAGGCGATATGCGACGGAGTAAAGCTGCAGTTTTTTTAGACTGTCTGCGTAGGGCATTTGTTTGAGGCGAGTAATCCTCTTTGTGAGAGATTTCTGTGGCTTTTCCAGTTGTAGATGTCTTGTGAGGTACATACCAAAAGGGGCTTTGTACTCTATAATGGGTCTAATGAGTGACGAGTAGAGGGGAAGAATAAACTCTTTTTTCCTGGATGAGAAACCTTTTGTGATGAGGTGTGCCACGTAGAAGGATTTCCTGACTACTGTGGCAATGTGATTATCAAAGGCGAGACTACTGTACACCTGTGTCCCAAGGTCTCGTATCACACTTTTGGTGTTGTAGGCTATCGTCTATGTGGTAGTTCATGGGTACAGAGTTTTTACCAAAAGGGATGACAATGCACTTCTTGGCATTGAGCTTGAGGCCATGGCTTTGACACCAGGCATCTGTCTCAACGAGGCCCTTTTGTAAGATGTCCACATCTTTTGGAGTTTTGATTATGGCTCCTAGTTTGCAGTCATCTGCGAACTTCGTTAGCCAAAGACCTTCTGTTAGCCTGTACTTCAGAGAAGTAGACACCAAACAGGAGAGGACCCAGGACTGAACCCTGTGGTACTCCACTTGTCACTGGTCTGAAGTTGGATTTGGAGTCTGCTACTTTCACAGTGTGGGTTTTGTCAGTGAGCCAGTTGGCAACCCATCTTGTGACATGGGGATTTATACCTAGTTTAGTGAGTTTATAATTCCAGAGTGGGGGATGGTGTCAAAAGCCTTGGCAAGATCTAGATAGGCTGTGTGAATCACCTTACCCTCATCTGCAGCTTTGGTGACTGCTTCAAAGAAGTCTGTCAGGTTTAGGAGACATGATCTGCCTTTTACAAACCTGAATTGGGTGGGGTTCTGAGTTTGGAGATTACAAATGTCATTGTTTATAATTCCATGATGATACGTTCCATAGCTTTGCAGACCAGGCTCGTTAGGCTAATGAGGCGGTAGTTCCCGGGGTCTGTGGTGGCTCCCCCTTTGTGGAGTGGGATAACCGTCGCTGTGCGCCATTCAGTGGGCACATAGCCTGAGGTGAGGCTATGATTGAATATGGTACTTAGGTGGGGTGCGCCAGTTCGTTCTGTAGTTCATGTAGAACACAGCCTAGGATGTTGTCAGATCCCATGGATGCTGTGTTCTTGGCTTTGGATAGTCTGTTTTTTACCTGTGCAGCCGTGATCACAGGAACTTTGCATTCTTCTGGTATAGAGATGGGCCCTTTAGGGGATGACAGGGGGGTAAAGTTAGCACTGATCCTATCTGCCAGGGTGTTAGCAATATCAGTTGGTTCTGTATATTTAGTGCCATTGTGCTGTAACTCAGAGCAGATCTGAGTGTTGCCATTGAGATTCTTGACATAGCTATAGAATGCTTTGTGGTTGTCTTTAGAGTCAGTGGCAATTTTGTTTTCGTAACTAGCTTTGGAGGATTTTATGAGAGATCTCAGCTTCTTACTGAGGCTGACCAGGGAGTTTCTCCGATCATGGGATTTTACTCTTTTTTGCAACAGTTCTGTTGTAGAGTTTGTTTATGGCAGGGGACCACCAGATTGGCTTCCTTTTTTTGGAGGATAGCATCTTGGTTCTGTTAGGGATTGCACGATCCATGCACTCGTAAGTGCTTATAAAGTGCATTTGTTTAGGATTTAGCAGTCATACCTCTTTTGTCCGTCAGCGTGGGTGTCGTGAAGTTTGCCACTTCTGTCTTAAGAAGCGTGAAGTTGGCTTTGGAGAAAATTTTTTCAGTGGTTTCCCTAATGGGGGGTGGGGGAGGGATCTGGATGTCTAGGGTGAATAGCTTGTGGTCGGATCTAACCAACGAGGAATTGACCTCTGGTGTGGCGCACCGGTTGCCCATGTTGGTAATAACCAGGTCTAGGATATTGCTGCCCCTGGTGGGGGTGTGGATAAGTTGATCCAAGGTATTAGAATTTATGAATTCCAGAAAACGTTGAGCACAAGAGTTGGTACACGAGTAGTTTTCCCAGTTAATGGTGGGGTAGTTGAAGTCGTCCATTATTAGGGTGTTCGGTTGTACCCTAATATTTTCCATTGTATAAAGAAATTAGGAGTGGGAATCCTGGGGCATGGTGGGTGATCAGTTGCAAGCTACAATTTGGATTGCGGTCTTGCCCAGAGTTAGTTGCACTTTGATTATCTCGGATGCATTATGCTGAGCAACTAGCCAGGAAGTGTAGATATCCTTAATGAATATGGACACGCCTCCTCCTTTAGTGTTTCGGTCCAGGTTAGGTGGCTGAAAGGTGTGGTATGAATTATAGCTTGGTAATGCAGGGGTACTCTCTGGAGCCTTGAACCAGGTCTCTGTCGCTGCACAGATGTAGATGGTTCTCCATTTTAAGGAGTGCCTCGATGTTGATGTTCTCCATTTTAAGGAGTGCCTCAAGTGAGTGCATTTTGAGGTTTAGACTTCTAGCACTGAGTAGCAATACCCTCAGATTCTTCTTGCTTGTACCTGTTAGGGTGGTGAATTTGTCATTTGAACCTGGACTAAAAAAGGCACTATAGGGTTGGCTAGAGCCTTAGCCAGTATCCGGAATCCCAGGGGTGACAGGTGCAGGCCATCTCTGGCAAAGCATCGTGGTTTGTCGATCATGTCATCCCAGGCAGACAGCTAACTGGATCCCCTTGGAATGACACCAGAAGCTTGGCCAATTGTTGAAGTCAGTCATTTTGTCCTTGTACTGTGGTATCATTCTAGGTGATGGCAGGATGCTACTCAGAGCTAGGGTCATACCTGCCTGGGCTGCAAGATCAGACAGCTCCTCCATGTCCCTTTTCATGTAGTCCAGGGAGGTACATCTCAGGTCATTCACACCAACATGGACAATGACAGTCATATTTGTACTTGTTGTGGAGTAACCTGAGTGCATGCGTTGTGGCGGATTCTGGCACCCGACAGGCTGCTGACAGTAACTTTCTCCTTGTTTAGCCTGGTGAGTGGAACATCAAGTGTGCCTGACTATAGAGTCACCTATGACTAGTGTGTTGGGTACGTTGTTATGCCTTATGGGCTGTGGTTGATTGGTACACTGAGTTTGTGGGCTATGTGTCATTTGGGTTGTGTTGGGAGGTGGAGGTTGCTTGTGTTTCTGCTTTGGAGGTCCCTGTTGCTTGGGCAGATTTTAACTGAGAGCCTCCGCGAATGTAGGTGTGTGTTTTGTGTTTCAATGTGTGTGTTTCGGTGGTGTAGGTTTTGAGGGAGTATGTGCTGTGTGTGGTGTGGTGCAAGTGTTTATCTTCTCTTCTTGACTGTCTAGTCCAGTCTTGGGTGAAGAGAGCTTTGGTTCCAGTTTGGCTTTATAAGTGCATCTCTCACAGGTTGTAGTGTTGGGTGATAGGAGGAGAGGGTTGTCTGTGTAAATGAGGCAATCGCTGCATTGCCCCTAAGATGCCCAGATTCGTCAGCTGACTCTTAGACATGCCTGGATAGGTGCTTATTTGTTAAGTACTAAAAACTGTTTTCCTCTAGACAGTGAGGAAAGTTGAGTGTTGTAGTAATTTGTAGTTTATTTAGTGCTTACAATAAGTTCTGAACAAGTGCTGAGCTCAAAGAAACAGACGAGTGCTGAAACTAAAAAAACTGGCTAGTTCTAAGAAACAAAATTAAGATAGAAGGCTTCCCTCCAACACAGAAAGTATTGGGAGCTTAGAAGCCCACAAATAGTCCTGGACACAGCAAATCTGTATCCAGACTAGACTACCCACAGGAAAGGCAGGAAACAAGCTTAAAAAAAAAAAAAAAAAAAAAAAAAAAAAAAAATTCTAAGTGGAAAGAGAGAAAGGAGGAGCAGAAACTAAGCTGATTGGCCTTCTCAAATGTTCTCCCTGTATTTGGTAGAATGAGGTAATGACACTAGACTGGGAGGGAGGGTTCCAGATCAAATTTACAGTAGGAGCAGGCAACTGCAAAGCCACCAACTATAAGAATAGCATACAAATAGGGAGGGAGAGTGGGAAACGAACTGCAGAAATGTTTCTCAGAGCAGAGCAGCAGCAGTGAGCCTTTAAATGAAAGTTTTAAACCGCTAAAGGAGCCTCTAGAGAAAGCTTTTAACTGCAAATAAGTTATCAGAATCAAACAACCCAATAGATGCTTAATAAAAGTTGACAATTTCAAATTATTATCTCACACAGTGAAACTAGCTAGAAAAATATACAGTAGACAAAGTGCTATAAATAACTTGAAAAAACAAGCAAAAAAACAGGATACTTAATGTTATATATTATAGATCTGAGTTTGCATGGTGTCCATCCTCTGATTAGCTCAGTGTGAAATGGCAGAAACACTCACAAACCTAACTTCTTAGGTAACAGAAAGTTGAAACCTGAGACAACTTTAAAAAAAAAAAAGCTCAAAAGAACCAATGAGGTGCTTAGTCTAAGCTGTAGTCCAGGTAACATCAGTCAGTCATTAACCTTAAACAATTCTGTCTCACTGAAATGCCTGATGGCTTTGACTACTAAATCAAGATGTCCGTGAGCATGTGCTCAGACACACAGCCTCCACAAACACTAGGTCCAAACACAAGCCTGAATATGGACAATGCTACAAATATCCACACTACTTAGAAACAAACTGCAGAAATGTTTCTCACATCAGAAAAGCAGCAGTGAGCCTTTAAATGAAAGTTTTAAACAGCTAAAGGAGCCTTTAGAGAAAGCTTTTAACTGCAAACAAGTTATCAGAATCAAACAACTCAACAGATGCTTAATAAAAATGGACAATTTCCAGTTAATACCTCACACACAGTGAAACTAGCTAGAAAAATATACAGTAGACAAAGTGCTATAAATAACTCGAAAAAATAAGCAAAAAAACAGGATACTTAATGTTATATATTACAGATCTGAGTTTGCTCAGTGTCCTTCCTTCGATTAGCTCAGTATGAAAATGTACGCATTATTTAACATTTGTTTTCTGGGAAAGTCTGACTTGGGATGAGCCAGTTTTCAGCAGAGGTCCAGGGAAGAACACTCCTTATGCATGTCTTTGTAACATGGGAGGAAACCTACACAAACCCAGGGAGGACATGCAGACTTCACACAGAAGGCACCTCTGCCGAGTATTGAACTGGAGAACCTCTTACTGTGGGGTGACTACGCAAACCGGTGCACCACTGTGCCATCCAGTAGCCACACCCATCCTCTACTCCCCTATTTCTGTATGTAGTTAGATGTTCATCGTGTTTCACTCTTGCAGTCATTACTCTTGGGTTATCCTGCTGGCAGACTACCCTCAGTCGGCCAGAATTCCAAAGTCTAGGTCCGGCGTCGGCTGCTGTCACCTCTTCCCTGACATCAGTGCGCCAGGGGTATAAAATATGCAGCCGACGTCATTTTCTTCAGTCTTTCTTGCCGCACGGTGCCCAAAGCAAAAGCAGTTCGCAAGTGCCAGTCGGCCGACTCCTGAGATTTTCAAATCCGAATTTCAGAACCAAAGTCTTCATTAAAGCTAAGTACCCCGTTGGGGAAACTTTTTTCTTGCTCCAGACCGATGTCAGAAAAAGTTAACAATTGTATTTCTTGTGGGAAGCAAATACCTCATAAGGATTTTCACTCTTACTGTATTCCTTGCCTAGGCCCTGATCACAACATTGCTAGCTGTCGGTTTTGTGCTAAATTTAACCAACACACTATTAAGCGTTGGATCGACTTTGCATTTCATTACTTTGGCCGAAGATTTAATTATATACTGCCGTCGGAACAGCCGACAACCGGAGTTTACAAAAAACGCAAGGACAAGGAAAAGGATAGACATCAGAGGTCCAAAACCGACGACGAGGCCTCTGCTAGGCCAGTCGCCGGTTCTCGGTGAGGTGCTTTCGCAGCCCCGGGCACTTGCTACCTCAGAGCCACAGGCCACTTCCGACTCCCAAGTGGAGCCGACTAGGCCTCTGGATACTCAAGGTATTGGACACTGTGAAATCATTCCCTCAGATGAGTCCGGAGCCGCTGAACATGCATCTGCTTCTGAGGGTGTCTTCAGACCTACACAACTATATATTAAGCCATCTTCAGCTTCAAAGACTAAAGCAGCTCTAAAGACAAAGAAACAAGTACAGCATTCTCCTACTCAGACTTCCATGCCTAAAAAACAGATGCTCAAAATGGCCGAAGACCTTATTACTTTGATCAGGGGCTCCCATCCCGCTCCTGATAAGAGGCCTAGGCAAGAGACAGAGTGTGATTCTTCTGATCAGGTTTCTATTTTTTCTGATTCCTCTTCTGAACAGGATTATTCCATGCTTCCCTATGAGGATTCTGATGCTGAAGAATCTATTCCTTCAGCCTCTCCTCCTGAGGATTATTCTTTTGGGGAAACCCTGCATGCCATGAGGGAGCATTTCCACTGGGAGAGCCAAGATTATTCTGAATATAAGAAAAGGCTCAGACTTTCTGCTACTTCCTCAGCACAGACCTCTTGCTATTCCACCTGTTCTAGACATTGTAGATGTATTTTCAGAGTCCGGCCTGTCCCCTGGCTCTTTACCCCTTGCACCTGCTAAGCCAGACAGATACTACAGGGTTCCGGATTCTCATAAATTCCTATATAAAAACCCCGCTGCTGACCCAGAAACTGTATCTCAGGGTCCCAAAGGGGTTAAAGCTTCCACTGCAAAAAAACCTGTTCCCTCTGATAGGGATTCTAGGGCTCTAGACAGATGGGGGGAAAAAGTCTACACTTCTGCTACCTTGGCTGTAAGGGCTTTAAATTGTCACTTTCATATGCTTAAATATCAGAAATATTTAATGTCACTGCTTTTAAACAGAAATTGTTGACAAATACTGAATGTTCAGAGAACAAGGAATTGCAGGATTTATTGCATGCAGCTGAACAAGTGGGAAAGCATACTTTGCAATGTAGTTATGATTCACTGGAGGCCTCTTGCAGGGATGCTGTTACAGGTTCTGTTATTAGAAGGCGTGCTTGGTTAAAGGAACAGAATCTGCCTTATGTTAAAGCAAAATTATTAGATGCACCATTGTAGCATGATATTTTGTTTGGTACTAAAGCAGAAGAGGTGTTGAAAAAAATGGAGGATAAAGCAAAATCCATGCAGACAGTCAAGGATTTCTTACAGGTACAGCCACCCAGGTTTAGCAGGAACTGGCCTTCTAAAAATTGGTCCTTTCCAGTGTCAGACAGACCACAAAGAGGCAGATACAGGTGTCCCAGAGGCAGATCTCAGCCCCAAGGCTCATACAGGCCTGAACAATGGGGTGCTCCTACCTCCAAAAGCGGAGAAGACAAATCACAACCTTACAGGAAACGGTCTCAATGACTTTCTTCTGCCAGATCCAAGCACTTTTCTCTTGGCAGCCCCCTTAGGGGGAAAACTAGCACTTTTTTCATCAAATTGGCAAATGGTTACCCAAGACAAATGGGTCTTGAACATAGTGTCCCAAGGCTGCAGGTTCCATTTTCACACTCTACCAAGGTCAAAAGGTATGCCATACCTGCCACACAATCAATGGGCAGAGGCACAAAAACAAATTACAGCCCTCATGGACATGAGGGCCATTCAGCAAGTTCCACAACAAGAGCAGGGGCAAGGATTTTACTCCAGACTTTTCCTAGTACCCAGAAAGGACAAAACCTGGAGACCAATAGTGGACCTGTCTATACTAAATACGTTTCTGGAAGTTCCAAAATTCAAGATGTTGCCTCTACAGCAACTACTGCCCATGCTGGGCAAGAAGGCCTGGCTCGTAACTTTGGACCTAAAAGAGGCACACCTGCATGTCCCAATCAGACAATCTTGCAGAAGATACCTCAGATTTATAGCTAGCTCAATGCATTACCAATTCTCTGCACTGCCCTTTGGCTTATCTACTGCGCCCAGGGTCTTCACAAAATGCCTGGCACCAGTAATTGCGTTTTGCAGACAAAGAGGAATTCAAATATATCCTTATTTGGATGACTGCCTAATTCAAGCAGAGAACAAAGACATTCTTCTAAAGCATCTGGCGTTTGTAAAAAGATTACTAATTTGCCTAGGGTACACAGTAAACGAAAATAAATCAAAACTAGTGCCCTCTCAGGAGATAATATTCCTGGGTGCAAGCTTAAATACAACTGCCCAGATGGCTTATCTCACATCAGACAAACAAAAACAACTGACTTCTTCAAGAAATTGGCAACAAAAACCCACTTATCTGCAAGGAAAATTCTGCAGGCCCTGGGTTTCATGGCATCCTGCATTCTACTAATTCCATATGCCAGACTGCATATGAGGAAACTACAATGATATCTAAAAAGTGTTTGGACTCAGCATTGCCACAGCCTGGAGACAGTAATTGCACTCATTCCCTGCCTACAACAGGAGTTTCGATGGTGGGCAGAAGCCTGTCACCACAACAAGGGTCTGCCATTCAGTTTACCCACAGCCAGACAGACACTGACAACGGATGCATCAGATTATGCCTGAGGGGCCCATATGGCAGGAAAATGTATTCAGGGCACATGGCCTGCAAACCAGATGCATCTTCACATCAATCAAAAAGAGATGCTAGCTGTTCAAAATGCCCTGACAGCTTTCAAGGACCTACTTCATCCAGGACAGCTACTGATAAAGACAGACAATACTACGGTCATGTGGTACATAAACAAGCAAGGAGGTACACATTCCTACCCCCTCTGCAGACAAGCAATGACCTTATGGGACACAGCATTGGCTTTTCAAGTTCACCTGCAAGCACAATTCCTGCCAGGTAAAACAAATACTCTGGCAGACGAACTAAGCAGAAACCTCATGGATCCCCACAATGGAAACTGGATCCACAAGTTTTCAGCATGATAATAAGGAAATGGGGATGCCCAGACATAGATCTTTTTGCCTCCTCTCACAACTGCCAATTGCAGAGAATTTTGTACAAGGATTTATCACAAGCAAGCATGGAAAGTGGACGCCCTATCCTTCAGCTGGAAAAATCTAACAGTATATGCCTTTCCTCCACTGCCTCTCCTTCCCAGGGTACTCCTAAAGGTCAGACAAGAGAAGCCAAAAATGATACTGATTGCACCAGCCAACACTAGTACCCAGTCCTAAAGAGCTTGTCTCAAGATCCAGCATGGATATTGCCTCAAACTTCTCACTTGCTGACCCAACAAAACAATCCGATCCTGCACAGCCAACTCAGGACCTTAAATCTGGCAGCATGGCGGATAATGTAGCCATTCAGAACACTCCTCTTTCAAAAGCTGTTATGGATGTTATCTTGGAGGCCAGGAGGCCCAGTACCAGAAAATCTTATGCAGAAAAATGGAAGAGATTCTGTGCTTGGAACCAGGAACAAGGCATTGACACGTGTGTACCAAATATCCCTCAGATTTTACAATACCTAACTGAGATGCTGAACAAAGGCCTTTCTTTCTCATCAATTAAGATTCATGCCTCTGCCATTTCAGCCCATTACAATACGGAACCCACCTATCTTTTCTCATCCTTTAATAAGGCAGTACCTCAGAGGGGCCAAAAACATTAGGCCTCCAAGGAGAGCACCAATTCCGGCCTGGGACCTCAATTATGTTTTGGAAAAACTCACACTGCCTCCTTTCGAGCCAGCATCAACAGCAGATATAAAATTCTTATCCTGGAAAACAGCTCTGCTCCTAGCAATAACCTCTGCAAGATGAGTCTCTGAGTTACAAGCACTCATGGCTGTTGAAACCTTTATCATTTTTCATCCAGACAGGGTTTCTTTGAGGACAAACCCTACATTTATGCCTAAGGTGGTGTCCAGTGTGGCTCTCAACCAAACCATTCACTTGCCTACCTTTTATCCAAATCCACAGAACAAGGGTGAGAAAATTCTGCATTATTTGGACGTGCACAGGCAGTTACGCTTCTACTTGGACAGAACTAAACCTTTCAGAAGGACTGAGCAACTTTTAGTGTCATATGCTGCAGGATCACAAGGAAAGGCTGTCTCAAAACAGACTGTTTCTAAATGGATAGGCCATTGCATCCGTTTCTGCTATTTTAAACATGACAAATCAGTACCTAAGGGCATTAGGCCTCATTCCACCAGAGCAACAGCCACTTCAGCAGCCTTCCTCAGAGGAGTACCAACCAAAGATATCTTAGAGGCTGCAACTTGGAGTTCAGTGCACACTTTCACAAAGCATTACCACTTACCTCTTTACTCTAAGTCCAGAGCAGGCTTTGCCACTGCAGTTCTGCAGGGCCTCATAGCATCTCCTAATCCTATTTAGTCCAGCCACCCATCCTCAGCTTTGGGATTCAACCCAAGAGTAATGACTGCAACAGTGAAACACGATGAACATAGTACAGTTGTGTACCTACCATAAATGTAGATGTTCGAGTGTATTCACTGTTGCAGTCCAGGTTACCCACCCACCACCCCCCTTCTCTTTGCTGCGACTTATCTGCACTTCTCTATCCTATACAACCTATTTGGTGTATTTGCTTGTAGATAAAGGAAATGTTATTTTTTGTGCATGCATTTTTATTGGCAAATATTTCAGCCTACCAATTTGGGGGCACCTGACATCTGGGGCAAGAAAAACTGAAGAAAATGGCATCGGCTGCATATTTTATACCCCTGGTGCACTGACGTCAGGGAAGAGGCGACAGCAACCAACGCCGGACCTAGACTTTGGAATTCTGGCCGACTGAGGGTAGCCTGCCAGCAGGATAACCCAAGAGTAATGACTGCAACAGTGAAAACACTAACATCTACATTTATGGTAGGTACACAACTGTACTTTGTTGGGATATAAAGTTATTTGGTCCAGGATGAGTAACCTCACTCTGTGTTGGCAAGAAAGTCCTGAAGTTGTCATCACTGTAACCGCTAATGTGAATTTGTTCTATCTCGCCGTTCATTCGTACTGATGGGTTTGAAGCCGCTCCTCTACTCCAAATCGGCCACCTGCAAATGCTCAAAGTCTTAAACCAGCTCGAGGCCAACTCCCTATCCCATGATGCACCATGTGCTTCCCTCAGATCTCGTTTGTCGCTGCAACTAGATTGGATGTTCACCAGCTCTGGCCAGTGAAAAATGATAATTCTTATTTGTTTGTTGGAAAGTTTCTTCAGTAGATAAGTGTATTTTATAACTTTTATTTTTACAGTAGTTTAGGCATTTTCTTAGTGTACTGTTGACTCACTCTCATAGTTTATCATTGTGGCTGTATTTTTAGGCCTTATCTCCCTAACCCATAGACTAGTTTTTTCTTGTAAGGTAGTATTAGTTGATATAAAGCTTAGGTGTGTGTGTGATTTTAGAGCCCATTTAACTTGGAGGGCTAGTACTTTGTGCTTTAACAATATTGTGGCTGTTTTTGTTCAGGACGTGTTAGATTACCCTTTTGATAAGTAGTTGATTGCTAGTGTTAGATTTAGTCTTGTTAATCTGAATAGACGTTAGTTTACTGTTTGTATGTATATAACAGTCCTGTTATATTAGAGGACTAGTAAAAGTTGCTGTTGTTTGACATGACTGAATATTTTCTATAGGCTTCCTTTTTTGTCATAGCTATTGTTAGTTGCCCAGTATGTCTAAGCAGGAGAAGGAAAAATCCAAGTCTCGATTTTAAAAAATGCCCCAGATGTAGACAAAAAATGTCCATCATTGATGGGACATACTGATTACATATACTGTCTAGGTGAGGTACACCTACAGGAAGACTGTTCTATATGCCACTCTTTTAGTTCCAGGGTGTTACAGAAACATAGGAGAAAACTAATGGATTGAGGTCTATTGAAATCCTCTTTTCAGGAGTCACTGAGTAAGGACAACCCTGACAGACATTCTAAAACTTCTTCAAGTTCCTTGGAACTGAGGAAAAGCCCGTCGACCAGTAAATCAAGGCCAGAAAAGTCTTTTAACATCGGCTCCACTGTCATCGGAGCCGACTGTTGCTACAGTTAGGAGCCAGTCCCCCGGTATTGGAGCTGGTGTCTCCTACCTTGAAGTCCCCAATATTACAGTCGGCGACTTCGTCCGTTCATTCTTCTCTGTCCTCAAACAGGCTTTCAGATATGGACAAATGGATCATGTGGTGGAGAGGCTTCTGCAGACACTGGCGCTTGCCAAACTTTTATCAGGGCCGACCCCTGGGACTTTGGAACCTAAAAACTCCCCCCATCATCTTCTGTTCCTTCTTAGATCCATCTCGAAGTTTTGGAGCCAGAGTGGTCGGAGCTGATGCATGTGGAGCCTTTGGGTCCGACGCCTACTTCAGGCTTGTCTGTCCCAACTACCATGACATCTTCAGTGCCGACCAAAGGGTCTTGGAGCAGACACTCGCCCGTCGGATCCGGGGAGGATAGTCGGACAGATGTTTCGGTTCCGACTTTACCTCTTGGGGCCTCGGCTTAGGTGAGCTCTGCTCCAACCTCTGTTTCTGAGCCCTCTGTTCTGTAGCATAGGGAATCTTCCATATCTTTGGATCTGGGGGTTTCTTCATGTTGGGACCAAGGTGCCTTTGATGCTATGAGGAGTGTGTTCTCCACGCCGACAACCACACCATCAGAACCAGCAGCTCCTTCCCCCAAACACCGGTGTCTACCTCTTCATCGCACATCCCTATAAAGCATAGAGACCCTGAGCCTTAGGAAGCCCCATTGGGCAAGCCCTGCTCTTCCAAGACCTCTCCAGAAGCTCCCAATGAAGAGGTTCCCAGGAAGAGACTTTGTAAGAGGAAGCATCTGGACTCCCCACAGGTATCTGTCACTTCGGACACTAACTTAGTCAGAAGGGTCCTCACGGTCCCCCTCGGAGGGTAACTCCTTCGCAGATATCCTGGAAATTCTTAAACAGAGGGATGGCTAGAAGTCCATTAACCTTACTGATGATGAGTCAGTCCTCCTGAAGGATTTTGGGTCTCGGCCCTCCACCTCTTGGGTGTCTCCACCCTTTGATGAGTTGATTTGAGCTAATCTCTTCTAAGCTTCTCTGTGTACCTAGACGCCTGACTAAAAATAAGACATCTGGGTACAAAGCATCATATCCAGAGGATACTTAAATCCCTTTGCCACCACCCTCTGTTTTATAAGAAATATCACAGACGTTCCACCTAGTCGCAGTGAACAAGAAGCCTCAGAGATACAAAGGTTGCTGGAGAAGAGTCATTCAAAAAATTCAGACCAGAGAGAATCCGGAACTTACTCAAGGTTCTTTTTAGTTACAAAGGAAAAAAGGGACTGGAGGCCCATTTTGGATCTCAGCATACTAAACAAGTCAGTAAGAAAGACAGTATTCCAGATGGCCATGCTACAGTCAATGCTCCCCTTTTTAGATAAAGGCAGTTGGATGTGCTTGATAAATCTCCAGGATGCGTACTACCACTTAAAAATGGACAGGCCATCCAGAGATCATCTGTGCTTCCAGCTGGAGCCAGCCATTATCAATTTCACGCTCTGTCCTTTGGTCTCACTACAGTCTCCAAAGTGTTCACCAAATGCATGGCAGTAGTCACGGCTCATCTGAGTTGTTTGGGATTCCAGGTGTTTCCATACCTAGACTGGCTCCTCACTGCCACCACCAGGCATCAACTCTTGCAAGCAAGGGACACAACTTTGACCCTCTGCAGTCAGTTGGAGATTACTATAAATTCAGAAAAATCTGCCTTGTCGCCATCGCAACATACCGTTTTAATAGGAGCAGAGCTAAATACCATTGCCATGACCTTAAACCTTCCACCAGAACTAGTTTGTGTCCTACGAAATCAGGTCCTAGACCTGCTCTCGAGAGAAAAAGCCCTGGTTTCAGTGGTACTCAAATTGTTAGGAACAATGGTGGCAGCGATTATTGAGATTCCTTTGGGTTGGATGCATATGTGAGTACTGCAGTGGCTCCTGTTCACGCAGTGGTCTTTTCAAGAACTCCCAATGTCACACAAAATCCTGATGCAGAATTCCTGCAAGAAGGACCTTCTGTGGCGGCTGACATCTCACCAAGTAACTCTAGGTTACCTCTTTGTTCTACCCATTTCCATAGCCACAGTGACCACGGATGCCTCCCTGATAGAGTGGGGGCATTATCAGGGAAGAACAGCCCAAGGTACGTGGAACAGACACAAGGCTCACCTGCGTACCAGTGTTCTGGAGATGAGAGCGATACTTCTAGTGTTGGAGTCCTTTCAAGACTTTCTCCCTCTAGGAACTATTGCAGTTCAGACATATACAGTATGTCAGTGGTCTGGTTCATAAACAAGGAGAAACCAGATTTTATCCCCTGTGTCGAGAGGCCCTGAGAGCATGTTAATGGGCAACTTCCACCCAGCGCTTTCTGATAGCAACGCACATCCCAGGGAGATCCAATGTGATAGCAGACAAACTGAGCAGGACGATTCTATTGCCTCACGAGTGGTCCCTAAAAGTAGTAGTGGAAAGGTTATTCCGCAGATGGGGCCAGCCTTGCTGCGATCTCTCTGCAACTCCAACAAACACTAAATGCAGCAGCTACTTTACCCTAATTCCCCCTCCGGGGATGCCCCAAGGGATGCACTTGTACACAATTGGCCCCTGGGTCTCCTTTATGCCTTCCCTCTGATACCAAACGTTTTACAGAAAGCCAAGGCTATGGCAAAGGCCATCATTCTAATAGCCCCTTACTGGCCTTGTCAAATTTGGTTCCCCTTCCTCCAGCCTCATCTATTGGAAGAACCTTGGATTCTGGACCCAGTGCCAGATCTCCTGACTCATTCATCAGGGGCTCTCCATCCTTCTCTTCAGTCCCTCAAACTGACAGCTTGGCTGCTCCAATTCCAAACATAGCCAGGATTCACATCCTCTCAGCTACAGCTCAGCATATTTTAACATCCTCTCATAAATCTACCAGGAAGTTGTATCTATGTAAATGGAAAAGATTTTCTGTATGGGCATTTCAGAACAATATTGATTTGTTACCTGGCTTCAATTTCATCCATTCTGGAGTTTTTAACTAAACTTTTCAATGAAGGGGCAGCGGCAGCAATCATTAGAGTTCAATTGGCAGCAATTGCTAACTTTCATCTAGGTGACCAGGGGTCTGATATTATGTCACATAGACTCTCCAAAGCTTTTCTCAAGGGTACTGTTCATTTGAGACCACCCATCAAAGCTCCAGCTATGCCATGGAACCTAAATTTTGTTCTTTCCCGAATAATCCTACCCCCCCCCCCCCTTCGAACCAGCCTCATCTTGTGACTTGAAATATCTATCAGGGAAAACCATATTTTTAATACTATTCTGCTCGGAAGGTTTCAGAGTTACAGACCGTGTCCATTAAACTCCCATTATTTGATTTTCCATAATGACAGTCTTTCACTCAGAACAAATCCTTAATTCTTACATAAAGTTTGCACAGACACAAATCTCAGCCAGTCTATTGAATTGCCTGTCTTTTTCCTTAAATACACCAAAAAGATGGAACATATGCTGCAAAACCTTGATGTTCACAGACACCTCAATTCTACTTAGACAGGGCCAAACATTTCAGGAAAACAGATCAGCTTTGTCTCCTTTTCAGAGTCAAAAAGGCACTCCAGTGGCCAAAACCACTTGATCAAAATGGTTATCAGATTTTTGTTATCCTTCACTTACAGTTCAGTGAATACTCCTCTACAACAGAAGATGAAGGCCCACTCTACAAGAGCTGTATCTTCTTCATTAGCCTTTACGGCTAAATTGCCATTAGACACTATTTGTGCAGCAGCTGCTTGGTCATGGCCTCATAACTTCTTCACTCATTACAAAGTAGACAAGGCCTCCAGGGACGGGGCTTCCTTTGGTTCCACTGTCATGAAAAACATTCTTCTGTGAGCCACCTGAGAAAGATGGTGCTTGGGATGCTACCTATCAGTAAGAATGAATGGCGAGATGGAACAACTTCACATAAAAAAGTTATGTACTCACCATAAAGTTCCATGTGAGTTGTTCATCTCGCCTTCATTCTTATGTCCCACCCTCCAACCCCCATCCAGACTTCTTGATGACCGAGATTTCATCTTTGTCATGATTTATTGTCTCTCATCCAGTTTCTATGGTAGCGTATTAGTAGTGGTATGTAGCCTTTTGGCAGCAAACAAGATGCGAGGGAAACGCCAAATGCATCATGGGATAGGGAGTTTCAGATGCAAAAATTGCCTGGATAATTCAGTTTTGATACCTTTAAGGCACTTCTTTCATGAAGATGGGCAGCAGGTACTGTAGGAGGCAGGAAAACCTGCCACTAAATGAAATAATATTGGCAAGTGGAAAAGATTTTCTAGTTGGTACTTTGCCAGTAGCCAAGACCCTATCTATGATCATGTACTACTGGTTCTTAAATATTGTTGCTTTTCTTATTCCTGTATCAAGGTTCATCTTGCGGCCATTTCAACTTGTTTACTCATGGATCCCCACCAGTACCAGCTTTCATCTCTGCTTTTAATAAAACAATTACTGAAGGGAATTTTGTGTCTTGGGCCACCTAGAAAAACATGTGGCCCATTCTTGGAATCTTAACTTTGTGCTGGAAAGGTTAGCCACATCTCCCTTTGAACCAGCTCATCAGGCTGTTTTAAGATTCATCAGTGGAAGACCATACTAATTATTCTGACATCTGCAAGATGAGTATCTGAGTTACAAGCTCTCATGGTGGACAAACCCTGTCTAGTTTTCCAGAGAAGGTCATATTAAGAACAAATCCCCCAGTTATGCCCAGAGCTTTTTCTTAGTTTACCTTGAATCAAACCACCAATCTCCCAAGTGTTCTAGTCCAGATCCCCAGAACCAAGGAGAAAGGATTCTACATAATCTGCATGGACAGCATGGGTACTAGCTTGACGGAATAAAGTCCTTTAGAAAAGCAGATCAGCTACTTAATTTTTATGATGGGACAAAGAAAGGACAACCCATATCAAAACAGGCTTTTTCAAGATGGTTGTTCACAGCTGTTGCTTTTTGTTTTTCCCTCAATGGCAAGTGTATTCCGGGAAGTATCAAGACGCATTCTACTATGGCCCAGGCTTCTACAGTGGCATACTGGAAAGGGGTGGAGACTCAAAGCATTTCTAGAGGCAGCTACATAGTCCTGTCTACATACTTTTACAAAACATTACGAACTGGATTCCTCTTCTAGGCCAAGGACTGGCTTTGCTAGTACCATTCTGCAGGGACTTCTGGATCCTTATCCTTTCTCTTCCAGGTTAGATAGGCTTTAATAGTCAACACATGTAGCCAAAGACTACTACAACAGTGAGAATGATGAAAATAGTACAGTTGTGTTTGAATTCCTCACTGTAGTACATGCATCTACCGTCTGTCCCCCTATATATATATATATATATATATATAGCTGGGATGTAGTTATTACTGCTTATATTGTTTACAGTTTTAGGATGAGTAAGCTCTTTCTCTCTTCATGGACAAGAAAACACTGAAATTGTCTACACTATGCTGATGCCCCTTCAAGGGGCTGGCCAGTCGACAGTGTGTAGATGTTGAAGGGATCCAGAGATGTTATGTAGTCCTATCTCGCCTACATTCTTACCTATGGGTTCGGAGCCGAATATCGGTTCCGACTCTGCCGACTTTTCTAGCTCGAAGTCTTTCATTGGCTGGGCTAAGCAGGTATCCCATGGTGCACTGCTCCATATCCCCAGAAATCATTTGCCGCTCGTGTAGCTCGGATGTGGTCTCGCTTGGCTGTGGCTAAGTACCATTTTTTCTTGTCTTGGAGAAAAGTTTTTGGCTCATAATCAAAGCTATTTTCATAGCTATTTGTCTAGTGTTGTTGAGGTTGTGATAGCGTGATTGTTTGTGTGGTATCCCACTGACTGTTCCCTCGGGCTAGGCCCGTTTCAGTTAGAGGGCCTAGTCCTTCTCTTATTGCCTTCTGTGTGAGTACTGTCTAAACCGTTTAAGTTAGAGGTTTGGGGTATTCCCTTTCCTTGTGGTCATCAACCGTTTTGGTGAGAGGTTTGGTTTTGTTTCTTTAGTGTATGTTTGGTCATCGCTTCTCAGCCTTTTGGCTAAGATCAAGTGTAGTATCTGTTTAGTGTTCATTCCCGCGTTTTGTGGTGTGAGCACCTGTGAGTTCTTCTCAGACTTGTTTTTGGTGTAGTAAAGATGTCCAAAGATTCCAAGGAGCGCAAACCTTCTGGTTTCAAAAAGTGCTCCAAATGTGGGTACAAAATGTCCATCACCGATGGGCATTCCATTTGTGTCTGTTGCCTGGGAGCCATTCACCTGCAGGAATCCCGCAGTTTTTGTCATGCGTTCAGTCCTAGAGTTCTCCAAGAGTGAAAGAATAAGCTGATTTTAAAGGGACTGACTCTTGAAACCCTCTTTTGAAGAGGCTATGGATTCGTCTCCCAGTGGTAAATCGAAATCTGGCAAGTCTAAAAAGAGATCTCCGTCAGCTTCATCGGAGCCTCCAGAGAAAGTCTCAAAAACTGCATCGACCTCCTCGGCTCCACTGTCCTCGGGGCCGCACGAAGTGTCGGTGTTGATGGAACCGGCGTCGGCTCCAATTTTATTGGAACCTCTTAGGAGCCATTCGCCCAGTCTCAGACCAGTTTCTCCTGAGAGGAGATCTCGATCTCTCTCCCTGTCTTCCAAATCCTCCAGGACACTTTCGGTTGTGGATGTTGATAAGGTGGTTCAAAGGCTCTTCCAGTCACCGGTTTTGGCAAAATTATTTTCGGCTCCGGAGCCCATCCCGACCCCGTCTTCGATCATTCCTCCGAGCGCATCTCTGTCTTTGGAGCCGGAGTGTTCCATGCTGTGAGATGTTCCTAGGCCGGCTCCGATGGCCCTCTTGGCTCCATCGGTACTGGCATCGGCTCCGACCCCATCGGCTCCGTCCTCGGGGTTCAGGACTCAGGATTCTTCGGTCGGGCTTGAGGGGGACATCGCGGGGCCTATTTTGTTCCTGAGTCTCCCTCTCGGTGCCTCTGCTCGGGGAACTCCGACCCCTGTCATGGCCTCGGAGGCTGGTCACTCCTCGGATTTGGGGGGACCTGCCTTCGAGACTATGCAGACCGCGCTGGCCAGATCCTCAGCTACATCAGGCAGGTCAGTCACTCTGTCCCCTAACTACTACAGTGAGAGCCTCTGGTCACCACCCATCCATGGACAGCAGAGCACCAGGGCCTAGGGATACCCCCACGAGTGGTCCCCAAATTTCTGAGGGGCACTCAGAGTTCGTGCCTGAGGAGCCCCCTAGAAAGAAAACGTGCAAGAGGAAGCACATAGACTCCCAGGATGAGACCCTCACCTCTGATACTGACCTCGAGGAATCGGAGGGGTCACCCAAGTCATCCTCTGATTATGTTTCCTTCTCCGACATCCTGGAGATTCTGAAACAGAGGTGACTGGCCGTCCAAAGCCCCTTCCGAGGAGGAGTCCGTATTCCTTAAGGCTTTTGGTGCTCAGCCCTCCGCCTCCTGGGTGTCTCCACCCTTCAACGAGTTCCTTGATCTGATATGTCGAGTGTGGGAAAACCCTGATTCTGTGGAGCCTGTGCCCAGGCGTCCCAACAAGTTTCTTTCCGCCCCCCAGGGCAAAGAGTTTCTGTCTGAAGGAGTCCCTGTAGATGCCATCGTGGTGGCAGCAGCCACTCAGAAGGAAGTATCAGAGTCTTCTTCATCCGTCCATCCTCCTAACAAGGAGTCTAGGACCATGGACCGGTATGGGAAGCGTACCCTTTCATCAGCAACCTTTACCTTATGGTCGCTGAATTACCTGTCTCATTTCACTCTGCTTCAGAGAGATCTCCTCAAGGAGTTAGGAGATACTCTTGCGGGTAACGTTCCTGAGACAGTGGCTCAGACGGTTAACACCCAGGTCTATACCTTCAATTCCATTGTCAACTCATCCATGCGGCTCATTTTGTATGCAGCCGAGAGAGCGAGTAGGGCAGCAAGCTCAGGAGTCGCCCTTAGAAGGCAAGCCTGGCTGCGCCTGTGTCACTTTGCGGAGGCCTTCAAGTCCTTCCTTCACTGACGCCCCCTTTGATGGTTCTTCTTTGCTAGGGACCAAAGTGAAAGACACCCACACCAGGTGCGAGCAAGAGGGAAAGACCCTGTCTGCCATAGGGGTCCGTTTTTCCCTCCCTTCTAGGCCTTATCCCAAGGCCCAGCGGGGGGGGGGGGTGTGGTTCAAGAAATCACAGAGGTTTTTTCCTGCCGCACAGGGTGAATCCCCCGGCAGAGGAGGGGGAGGTTACATAGGGAGATGCCACCCCAGAGGCAGAGGGGGCCCCCGTAATTCGGGAGACCGGGATTCTTTTCGTGGCTCCCCCTACTCTCGTTCCTGAGAGTGCCCGGCTCTGCTTATCCGGAGCCAGTCGGGGGTCGAATTTCGTTATATCCGGAAGCCTGGGAAAGCATCACCCAGGACCGATGGGAATTACGGATAATTTCCAGAGGTTATCTCATTCCGTTTACATCAGACCCTCCTTCAATCAGAAAAATCCTAGATGTTCCACCCAGTCCAAGGGATCAAGCAGCCTCAGAGGTCTCAAAGCTGCTAGAAAAAGTGGCCATCCAGCGCGTCCCCTGAGACCAAATCGGATTAGGGACTTACTCAAGATTCTTTTTGGTGCTGAAAAGAACAGGGGACCTGAGACCCATATTACATCAGTCAACTGAACAACTATGTACAGAAGTCCAAGTTCCATATAGTCACGCTACAATCGATTCTCCCATTGTTGAGGGAGGAGGTATGGATGTGCTCCATTGACTTCAAGGATGTTTACTACCATGTGAAAATGGACAGGGCATCCAGGAGTCACCTACGCTTCCGGCTGGGAGCCAGTCATTTCCAGTTTCGAGCCCTGCCCTTTGGTCTCACCACAGCCCCCAGGGTGTTCACCAAGTGTATGGCGGTGGTGACAGCTCACTTGAGACATTAGGGATTCCAAGTGTTTCCGTATCTGGACGACTAGCTCCTTACCACCCCCACCAGGCATCAACTACTTCAGACCAGGGATGCTACCATCACTCTGTCACCAGTTGGGTATAACAATAAATTGGGAAAAATCTACTTTATTGCCCTCGCAGCGTGTCACCTTTATAGGAGCAGAATTAGACACCGTTCGAATGCGAGCATTTTTACCGCAGGAGAGGATCAGAGTCTTACAACAACAGATACACATGCTGATGCCCCTGAGGAAAACGAAGGCAAGATGGGTTCTCCAGCTCCTAGGGACCATGGCAGCAACAATCATGTTGGGCCCTCTAGCGAGATTGCACATGAGAATTCTCCAATGGCTCCTCATTGTTCAATGGTCTCTCCAGAGATTTCCACTTTCTCACCCCATTTTGCTCATGGACAGATGCAAGCAGGGCTTCGGTTGGTGGCTTTGCACCAACAATTTAGACAGGAGAAGGCCCTTCGTCCCACCCATCCCGGTTGCCACGGTGACCACGGCCGCCTCGTAGATGGGGGGGGGGCATTATCTTGGCAGGGCATTCCAAGGCACGTGGAAAGAACACGAGATACATCTGCGTATAAACGTCTTAGGGATGAGAGCAGTGCTACTTGCGTTGTAGGCACTTCAGAGTGTTTTACCTCTAGGGACGATTGCAATACACTCTGACAACATGTCAGTAGTGTGGTATCTAAACAAGCAAGGGGAACCATCTGTGCAGAGAGACCATGCAAGTGTGGCATTGGGCAGTAACTTCCCAATGGTTTCTGGTGGCAATGTACATTCCGGGGAAGTTCAACGTGAATGCGGACAGGCTAAGCAGAGCTATTCTGATGCCTTACGAGTGGTCCCTGAATCGCCTGGTTGCAGAGTGAATCTTCAGCAGATGGGGTCAGCCTTGCTGCGTCCTTTTTGCCAGCTCCCTCAATGCAAAATGCAGCAACTACTTCACGCTGATCCCCCCACAGGGGGAGTCACCCAGGGACGCTCTGGTTCATGATTGGCCCTCCGGTCTGCTTTATGCTTTCCCTCCGTTCCCCTTGCTGTCAAAGGTGATTCGGAAAGCGCAATCCTTGGGAAGCAGAATGATTCTGATTGCCCCACACTGGCCTCACCAAGTCTGGTTCCCCTTTCTTCAGCAATACATTGTGGACACTCCTTGGACTCTGGACCCTCAACCAGATTTACTGACACATGTCGGGACAGTTCCACCCCTCCCTGATTGACCCTCCGGTTGACAGCCTGGCTACTCCACTTCCATCGTTAGTTAGATTTCATAATTTCTCACCAGAAGTGGTTCATATATTATCGTCCTGTCATAAACCATCTACTAGAAAGATTTATTCTAGTAAATGGAAGATGTTTTCTATCTGGGCACATACCCGAGGCATTGATCCTTACACGGCCCCAATCGTTTCAGTCTTCGAGTTTTTGTCTATGCTTTTCCATCAGGGTTCTGCATCAGCTACCATCAAAGTTCAATTGGCAGCGATATCTAATTTTCATGTCGCTAATGAGCCTAGTCTCATGGCTCAAATTATGCAAGGCTTTCCTGAAGGGTAGTCTGCTGCTCCGTCCCCCGGTTTCCAAACCAATCATGCCCTGGGATCTCAATTTTGTTCTACAAGCCCTTACTTTGCCATCTTTCGAGCCTGCAGCTACCTGCGAATTGAAATTCTTGACCTGGAAAACAGCCTTCTTAACAGCGATCACTTCAGCAAGGTGAGTTTCAGAAATTCAAGCCCTCTCCATCAAACCTCCATACTTAATCTTCCATAAGGACAGGGTCTCTCTTAGACCGAACCCTTTGTTCCTTCCTAAAGTGGTTTCCATGTCTAATCTTAATCAGTCCATTGAGTTGCCTGTGTTCTTTCCTCACTTTTCAAACAAGGCAGAATTTAGATTTCATCAGTTGGATGTACACAGACAATTATGCTTCTATCTGCACCGAACAAAAGATATCCGGAAGTCTGATCAACTTTTTATTTCCTTTTCAGAAAACAGAATGGGGTCCCCAGTCTCCAAGGTCACCTTATCTAGATGGATATCTAGTTGTATCTCTTTCGTCTACCAAGCAGGAGGTAAAGATCTGCCTTTTCCGGTAAAGGCTCACTCTACTCGGGCTGCTTCTACATCTACAGCCTATCAGGCCAGATTGTCAATGGATGATATATGTGCTGCAGCTACTTGGGCTTCTCCTCACACATTTGTTTCTCATTACAAATTGGACGTGGTTTCTAGGGGCAGGTCGTCGCTTGGCTCCACAGTTCTCAGGAGTATTTTCCTATGAGCCGCCCAGGATGTAGGTGCTAGGGACGCTGTCCCATGGGTAAGAATGTAGGCGAGATTCTTTCTTACCCTCCCACCTTCCCCCTTCCTGGAGGATTTGGAGGTTAGGTTGTTCATCTACAGAGTTCCCTTACTTGGCTTATTCTTTTACATGGATGTGGTGTGTGTATGGGGTACAAATGAGTTTCGCAGCAAACTAGATCTGGTGATATGGAGCAGTGCACCATGGGATACCTGCTTATCCCAGCCAATGAAAGACTTTGAGCTAGAAAAGTTGGCCGAGTTGGAGCCGATATTCGGCTCCGAACCCATGGGTAAGAATGTGAGGCGAGATGGACTACATACATCGAACGTTATGGTGAGTACATAACTTCTTGTTTTGTGAAGCTGGCCTTTTTTATTTAGGCAGGATGCAGTCCATATAGCCAAAGGTTTCTGCAGTAATGAGTAATTCAAAGATCTGGTGTTAAGGTAAATTACACAACTGTACTTTCCAGAGTACAGTACAGGATAAGATTTTTCTAAGGGGTGTTATACACTGGACATAATATGATAGCCCATCCCTATCTCCCACACACAGATATACTCCGCTATGGAACTAAATGGTTTTCTGTATGCAAAGTTATTGTATATTACACTTTGAGTGATATTTGCAGCTTATAACTTGGCACAAGTAATGAAAATATGTAAATTTCATACAGCAGAAGAATTTCATGTGTGTAGTTATGCAGTGAACTGCACATGTTTTATGTCTTCATGTATTTTGAACTTGAGTTTAATTGTAGGATTTATTATAAAGTAAAAAAAAAAATAAAGTTTTAGGCATATGTAAGATATTCTTTGTTAGGCTTACAAGTATGAATGAGCATTATTAATGACAAAATACATTCCTGGCACTTGTAAATCCAAGTTCCTAAATCATAACAGCCCAATCCTACTACAGGTTCTGACAATATGGATATGTAATTTCCTTTTTTGTGACCAGTTTAGTAGATATGAGCATCCCAAGACAATGTAGCAATTCTCAAGTATTCAGGGAGCCTTTTAATCCTTAAAGAAACTAACACAGTATGCAAGAGATGTAAATACATAATTTTCTGGAGACAATAATCTCTCTTACAAAAAAGGTTGTCAGGAACCCAAGCACACACTGTGTCTCTCTCCCTCCATCCTTCACAGATACAGCTCACCCCACACATAAACCTTAGCTGAAGCATGTAAAAGAAACATTCCCAAACCTCAGACACCTCAGGCTGTCTAGGGTTACACAAATCCTCAACAATCACTAAAGCACACATCTAGAGCAAAACCTAATTCCACACACACACACCTAGATTCAATGATCCCCCAAGAACAAAGCTTATAAGGCAAGCTAACACTTTACCTAGTACTTTTAGCATAGGGTATTTTGTTGTACGACACACACATGCCCCTCTCACCAGGCTGGACAAAGAAAAATTAGTGGTTAGCTGCCTATCTGGAGCATGGATCCTCAATCTCACGCATGCATTCAAGAATGATCGTCATAGTCCATACGGATGTCCGTGACCTGAGGCAGACTGCACTGGACTGTATGAAGAAACATTATGGATCTCTCTCAATATACGTCACAGACAGGTATTGTGCCTTGCATTGAGCAGCATTCTAACTTCACCAAGGGTGATACCACACTATGAACAGAAAATTATTTTAATAATTTGCTTGGTTTCTGGTGTCACTCCAGGGGGATCCTGTATCTGTCAGCATGGGAGAACATGACTGAGACAACGTTGCTTTGCTAAGGATGTTCTGCAGCTGTCCCCCCCCTCCCTGGGCTTTTCAGGTATTGGCTAAAACTTACCTCTTTAGAGCATTTTTTAGGCAATGTCAAAGTTATAGCAAAAAAAAATCTCTAAGCAATGCTCTGAGCCTAAATAAGAAACCCCACACCCTACAGTTGGCCTAACTGTGGTGAATGTGGACATCTGTGCTGTTACTGAGTCTTTGTTCAAAGCCACAGAAAGTACTCCAGCAGTACAAGGCTGCAGTGCCTTCCACACATTTATGCCAGCAGTAGCACAGTCAGTGGCTAAAGGTGGAGGTGTCTGTATCTTACATAAGCAACAAATACAAGTCCAGCTTGGTTAAACAGGATGATGCCTCTTTAGAAAAGGTTCCTTACCATGTCCTGGCCTGGTGTTTCCCTCGGATCTCGTTTGCTGCTGCAACAGATCGTTTTCTGGCCAGTGAAATGTAAGTATATTTCTTCTTATTTACTAATTGTTACATTTTTTCAGTTTATTTTCGCTAATAGTATGTTAGATTAAGTGAGATAGCTTGAGGAGAATTATCCTCAGTGCTTGTGCACTCCCTTTACTTTAGAATTTCTGTGTGTGGCCATTTTTATTAGGCCTGAAACTCCCTCCCTATTAGTGTAGTTTGCACATTATATATATATATATATATATATATATATATATATATATATATATATCTATATTTCATAGCCAACTTTATCTTTGTGTGTTACTTGTAGTTATAGATACTGTTAAAGCCCATTTTTTTCAGAGTATATATACATATATATATATATATATATATATATATATCTATCTTGGTGGTGTTTCTTGACAGGTCTAGACGTAGTCTGATTTTTTTCCTTTAGTCGTTTTAAATTTTAGGGCTGAGTTGTCCATTAAAAAAATTATTGCATGTTTAAGTTAGAAGGCATTACAACTTCCTTTGTGTGTGTGGGTGTGCTATAGCTTTAGGCCCTGTTAGAGCCAAGGTCAAGTCCGGATTTAAGAAGTGTCCGAAGTGTGGACAACAGATGTCCATAATTGACGGACACTCAATGTGTTTATTGTTTAGGTGAGGTTCACCTGTAAGAAGACTGGACTATGTCATTCCTTTACCAGTAAAGTGTTGCATGAAAGGAAGAGTTAGTTGATTGCTAGGGGGTCTAGTAAAATCTTCCTTTCAGGAGTCACAGAACAAAGACGATACCCAGGACAAGACGTCTAAAGCTTCAAAAACTACTTCTGGGTTGGAGCCGAAAAAAGGTTCATCGACTCTTAAACTAACAGACGAACCATCTACTTGGCTCCACTGGTATCGAACTGACAGTTGTTGGTAGGAGTCCGTCCCCAGTTTTAGAGCCGGTATCCTACACTCAAGTCACCTGTTCTCTAGTCAGTGGTGTCATCTGTGGCCCCTTCTCGGTCCTCAAAGCTTTCGGACATGGATGTTGGATCATGTGGTGCAAAGGCTTCTGCAGATACCAGCACTGGCCAAACTTTTGTCTGTGCCGACCATCGGGGCTTTGGAATCATCCAAACCACTTCCTGCTTCTTCTGACCCAACTCAAGGTTTCAGAGCTGTAGTATTCAGAGCTGATGATCGTGGAACCGTCTGAACCGACACCTGCTCCAGGCCTGTTGGTTTCAACAACTCAGACTTCCTTGGTGCCGACCGTAGAGTCTAGGAGCAGACACTCACTGGTCGGGTCCGGAGAAGGTAGTCGAACTGACTTTGCGGTTCTGACTTTGCTTCTCGGGACTTCGGCTCGGATGAGTTTGAAGCCTACCTCTGGCTCTGATCTCACCGCTTCAGTGCGGAGGGAGTCATCTGCCTCTTCAGATTCAGGGTTTCCTTGTCATTGGAGCTGGGGGGCTTTCGATGCTATGAGGAGAGAATTGTCCCCTTGGGACTCCACATCACCAGGAACATTAACCTCCTCACCTAAAGTGCCTGTGTCTGCCGCTGCTTCACAGATCTCACAAAAGTGTAGAAACCCAGAGCCTCAGGATGCCCCATTGGGTGAACCCTGTTCTTCCGAGACCTCCCCAGAAGCCCCCACTGATGATGTACCCAGTAAGAGGTTATGCAGGTGGAAGCATCCGGATTCCCTGCAGGAATCTGTCACTTCAGACACTGACTTAGATGAGTCAGAAGGGTCTCCACGGTCCCCGTCGGAGGATATCTCCTTCGTAGATATCTTGAAAATTCTTAAACAGGTGGGTGGCTGGAAGTCCATTAACCCTACTGATGATGAGTCAGTCCTCCTGAAGGCTTTTTGGTCTCAGCTTTCCACCACTTGGGTGTCTCTGCCTTTTGGATGAAGAGGATGGGACTGGTCTCTCGAAAGGCATGGGAGTCCCCTGATAACATGGAACCTGTCCCTCGGAGGCTTAATAAATGTATTACTTCTCCCCAGGGCAAGGCCTTTCTAACCAAAGGAGTACCTGTTGATGCCATGGTGGTGGTGGCAGCTGCCAAGAATGAATTGTCAGAAACTTCTATGTCTGTCCATCCTCCTAATTATTGATTCTAGGTTCATGGACAGATATGGAAATGCATGTTTAGTTCAGCGGCCTTTGCTTTCCAGTCGCTGAACTCTCACACATTTTACTAGACTACAAAGAGATCGTCTAAAAGAGCTGGGATATGCTCAACAGGATTCAGTAGCTGCATGGGTATTGGATAAAGTAACTTCCCAGCTTGTTACCTTCAATTCCCTTGTAATCTCTTCCATGCATCTGGTCTTGTACGCAGCTGATGGAGTGAGCAGGGCAAGCGGGTACAGGAATTGCTCTTAGGAGACATTCCTGGATGTGCTTATGTTCTTTTGCGGAGCCCTTTAAGTCATCCTTTGTTAACGCCCCTTTTTGATGGCTCATCCTTTTCTGGACCCAAAGTGAAGGAAACTCTTACCAGGTGTGAGCAGGATGGAAATTCTCTGCCATCGGAGTCTGCTTTTCCACCCCTACCAGACCTTACCTCAAAGGTCAAAAGGGAGGAAAGATGTGGTTCTGTAAAACTCAAGGAGCTTTCCAGGACATGCATGGTGAACCCCCCCCCCCCTGTAGAGGGCATAGGAGGTGGATAATAATGGAAGACGCCATCCATGAGGCAGAGGGGGTCCGCAAGGTCAAGGAGACCAAGATCAGTTCTTTGGAAAGCCCTATCTGCGCTCCTGAAAGGAGGCCTGCCTGTCCATCTCTGGAGGCAGTCGGGGGACGCTTATCTTAGTACCCAGACGCCTGGCTAAAAATAAAAGATCGCTGGGTACAAAGCATCAATTCCAGAGGATACTCCATTCCCTTTGCCACCCCACCCCTTCTTGTAAGGAAAATCCCGAACGTTCCACCCAGTCACAGGGAACAAGCAACCATAGAGATTCAAAGGTTGCTGGAAAAAGTCATCCAACCAGTCCTGGCAGACCAGAGAGGATCCGGAACTTACTCAAGGTTCCTTTTAGTTCCAAAGAAAACTGGGGACTGGAGACCCATCTTGGATCTCAGCAGACTAAACAAATCTGTCAAAAAGACAAAGTTCCGGATGGTCATGCTACAGACGATACTTGCCTTTCTCGGAAAAGGTAGTTGGATGTACTTTATCTCCAGGATGCGTACTACCACATCAAAATGCCCAGACCATCCAGAGGTGGTCTGCTCTGTCGGCTGGGAGCCAGTCGCTACCAGTTTCGAGCTCTACCCTTTGGTCTCACTACAGCCCTCAGTGTTTTCACCAAATGCATGGCGCAGTAGTCACGGCTCACCTGAGACATTTAGGATTCCAGGTGTTTCCATACCTAGACGACTGGCTCCTCTCTTCCAACTCCAGGCATCAACTCATACAAGCAAGGGACACAACCTTAAACCTCTGCAGTCAGTTGGGGATTACCATAAATTCAGAAAAATCTGCCTTGTTGCCATCCAAACATACCGTTTTTATAGCAGCAGATATAGATAGCATTTCCATGACCGTAAAACTTACATCAGAAAGCATTTGTGTTCTACGAAAACAGGTCCTGAATCTTCTATCAAATGAAAAAAACCCAGCTTCAGTGGTACGCAAATTATTGGGGGCAGTGGCGGCAGCAATCATTGTGATTCCTTTAGGTCGAATGCGTGTACTGCAATGGCTTCTGTTCACTCACTGGTCCTTTCAAGAACTTCCAGTGTCGCATCAAATTGTGATAACGAACTCATGCAAGAACGACCTTCGCTGGTGGCTAAAATCTCATAGGTTCATAGGTAGGTACTAGGCTATCGGCCCAAGGGCCTATGCAAGCCTTGCCAGCAAGGTTCCCTGGCTTACGCCACCCAAGAAAGTTATTTTCCTGTGCAAGAGAGATCTCGGTGATCCAGCTAGCTTGGACCATTTGTGATAGAAAAAAACAGCAAGTTCTTAGAAAAAAATATTTTTTTTTTGAGGATAGTTGTGTATTAGTGTTTAAATACTTGATGATAGTTTCTATAGTTCTGGATAGATAGTGCCCTGTTGGCTAGTTGTTTTGTGTGGGCCTTTAGCCCTATTTAGATTTATTAATCTTCTTAGTCAGGGTTTTCTCTGTGGGCTTCTTTAGCCTTGTATTTGTAAACTATAATTGTTTTAGATAGTGCCCGGATTGGGCTTAGTTACTTTGTGGGTCTTTACAAGTAGTAAAGATTTTACTGTCTTAAGTTTTTGCAGTATACTAGTTTGTTTTACCTTAACTATGTCGGATGACCAGGAAAAATCCCATCCTAAATCAGGAATCAAGAATGCCCAGATTGTGGGCAGAAAATGTTCATCACTGACGGACACATTCAATGTGTCTACTGTCTGGGGGCTAAACACCTCCAAGACACTTGCGGCATTTGCCATTCCTTTTCTTCAAGAGTCCTCTTGGACAGAAGGAGAAAGCTAATAGACAGGGGATTGCTACAACAATCTTTTTCTGAGGTGCTGAGTAGCCATGAGGGTACTAGCACGTCCTCCAAATCCTCTTAATCCAAATCTTCAGACAAAGTGGCAAAAAAGACAAAAATTTCAGGAGGGGAGTCATCAGTTCCACAGACCTCGGAACCGAGTGTACCTTTGATTCGGAGCCAGCTCTCAGTATTGGAGCTGGTCTCTGAAATTCTTCTCCTCTGCTCCAGTCAGCACCTTCGGTGCATTCTGCTAAGTCTTCAGTCAGCCTTTCAGATTTGGACATGGATCGGCTAGTGCAGAAGCTTTTACAGGCACAGGACTTGCCAAATTGTTGTCGGCCCCGACCAGCTTGTCAGTGCCGAAGACCATGGAGCCGGATTTGTCTACTCCTCCTTCGAGCCGTACTGGACTCTCGGAGCTGAAAGAAACTGAATCGATGATTGTTGAATCCTTGGAGCCGATACCTGCACCGGTGTTATCGGCTCCATCTACTCGGATGTCCTTGGCGCCGACCGAGGACTCTAGGAGCCGACGCTCTCCCATCGGTTCCGGGGAATATAGTCGAACCGATTTGTCGGTGCCGACTCTTCCTCTCGGGGCTTTGGCTCAGATGAGCTCTGCTCCTACCTCGGGCTCGGAGCCCAGGGTTTCGATGTGGGGAGATCAGACGGTACTCTCGGGTCCGTCCACTCCTCGTCGGAGCCATGGTGCCTTCGATGCTATGAGGAGAGTTTTGTTTCCAAAGACAACGCCAGCATCCGTTCAGCCTTCCCTCTCCCCTCAAGCTCCTGTGTCTGCTTCTTCATCTACCAGTCCCTCTAAGCGTAGAGACCCCAAGCCTCAAGTACCCCCACAGGGTGTCCCCTGCTCTTCTGAGACCTCCCCAGATCCCCCCCACTGAGGAGGTGCCCAGGAAGAGACTGTGCAAGAGGAGGCACTTACTCCCCACAGGAGTCTTTGACATCTGACACGGATTTGGATGAGTCAGAAGGGTCCGCTCGATCCCTCCTCTGAGGATATCTCCTTTGCAGAGATACTAGAGATCCTTAGTCAGAGGGGCGATTGGTAGCCCAAGACCCCTACTGAGGATGAGTCCGTGCTCTTGAAGGCTTTTGGGTCTCAACCTTCCACTTCTTGGGTGTGTCTGCCTTACAATGAGCTCATGGAATTGATCTCTCATAAGGCGTGGGAGTCACCGGAGGCCATGAAACCTGTTCCTCGTAAGCCCCAATGGACAAGCCATTTTTGACAAAGGGAGTACCTGTTGATGCCATGGTGGTAGCTGCAGCCACCAAAAAGGAAGTGCCTGAGACATCCACATCTATCCATCCTCCTAACAGAGATTCTATGGTCATGGATAGATATGGGAAATGCATGTTTAGTTCAGCGACTTTTTCTCTCCGATCGCTGAACTACTTGACCCACTTTACGAGACTACAAAGAGATCTCCTGAAAGAGCTAGGAGATGCTGTCCAGGGTACGGTAGCTGCAGGGGTGGCAGACAAAGTCAACACCCAGCTCACTACCCTAAACTCAATGGTAAACTCGTCCATGCATCTCGTATCCTATGCAGCTGATGGTTCGAGTAGAGCCGCTAGTTCGGGCATTGCTCTTCGAAGACAAGCCTGGATGCATCTCTGTTCCTTTGCGGAACCCTTTAAGTCTTCCTTTATTAACACCCCATTCGATGGATCATCACTGTTTGGGCCCAAAGTTAAGGAAATTTTAACCAGGTATGAGCAGGAAGGCAAGACCTTATCTGCCGTTGGAGTCTGTTTTTCTACCCCTACTCGGCCCTACCCCAAGGGCCCTAGGGGAGGGAAAATTTTGTTCCAAAAAGCACAGGGAGCCTTTCAGGACACAGGTGGAGAAACCCCCTCTAGAGGCAGAGGAGGGGGATATAACGGAAGACGCCGCTCCCGTGGCAGAGGGGGTCCGCAGCAGCAGGGTGACAGGGGTCAGTTCTCCGGTCAACCCTACCAGCGCCCCTGAAAGGGGGCCCGACTGTTCGGCTCTGGCAGCAGTCGGGGGTCACTTGTCTTTGTACCCAGAAGCCTGGCTAAACATAACAGATACATGGGTACAAAACATCATTTCCAGAGGATATTTCATACCGTTCTCTTCCCCTCCCATTCCTATAAAGAGAATCCCAGATGTTCCACCCAATCTCAGGGAACAAGCAGTCGTAGAGGTCCACAGATTGCTAGAAAAAAAGTCATCCAACTAGTCCCAGCAGACCAAGTTGGATTCGGAACTTACTCAAGATTCTTTTTGGTCCCAAAGAAAACAGGGGACTGGAGACCTATCTTGGACCTCAGCAGACTCAACCAGTTCATAAAGAAAGAGAAGTTCCGAATGGTCACGCTTCAGTCCATTCTTCCCTTCCTAGGGAAAGGCGATTGGATGTGTTCCATAGATCTCAAGGATGCGTACTATCACATAAAGATGAACAGATGCTCCAGAGATCATCTGCGTTTCCGGCTGGGAGCCAATCATTACCAGTTTCAAGCCCTGCCCTTTGGTCTCACTACAGCCCCCAGAGTGTTCACCAAATGCATGGCAGTGGTCACGGCTCACCTGAGATGCCTAGGATTCCAGGTGTTTCCATACCTAGACGATTGGCTCCTCACCGCTACCACCAGGCATCAATTGACTCAGGCAACACTACACTCTGACATCAATTAGACATTACAGTCAACTTTGAAAAGTCTGCCTTATCGCCATCGCAGCATACTGTTTTTATAGGAGCAGAGTTAGATACTTCAACTACCACTCTACGTCTTCCTATCGAAAGAGTCTCACTTCTCCAACACGTCAAATCACTGGTGTCAAAGAACAAAGCTACAGCAGCAGAGGTCCTGAAGGTGCTAGGTTTGATGGCGGCAGCAATCCTGGCTATACCACTTGCAAGGGTGCATATGTGAATTCTTCAATGGCTCCTCTTTGCTCAGTGGTCGTACCAGAAACTACCAATGCACCACGATTCTCATCATGGATTCTTGCGAGACACCCCTTCGGTGGTGGTTGACGTCTCTTCATGTCACAATTGGAAGACCCTTTGCCCCCCCCCCCCAGTAGCCACTGTGACCACGGATGCTTCCCTGATAGGGTGGGGGTGGGCATTTTCTGGGAAAGACTGCCCAAGGCACATGAACAGATCAAGAATCACATCTGCACATCAATGTTCTAGAGTTGAGAGCGGTACTTCTGGCATTGCAGTACTTTCAGGACTCTCTCCCTCTAGGGGCTTTTGCAATTCAGACGGACATGTCAGTAGTCTGGTACTTGAACAAGCAAGGCAGAACCAAGTATTACCCCCTTTGTTGAGAAGCCCTCAGGGTCTGGCAATGGGCTGTGTCATCCCAGCGTTTTCTTTTAGCAACGCACATCCCTGGGAAATCCAACGTGATAGCGGGCAAGCTAAGCAGGACGATATTACTCCCTCACGAGTGGTCTCTTAAACAGGTTGCGGAGTTGATTTTCCGCAAATGGGGCCAGCCTTGCTGCGACCTCTTTGCCAGCCACATCAATTCAAAATGCAGAAGCTACTTTGCCGTAATACCACCTCCAGGTCATCCCCCGGGAGATGCACTTTTACACAATTGGCCCCCGGGTCTCCTTTATGCATTTCCACCCTTCCCATTGATAACCAGATTTTTTCAGAAAGCAAAATCGCTGGGAAGGACTTTTATTCTCATAGCCCCCAACTGGCCTCAACAGATTTGGTTCCCATTTCTCCACCATCATCTGTTGGAATATCCATGGATCCTGGACCCAGTTCTGGACCTTCTGATGCACCCGTCAGGGGACCTCCATCCTTCACTGCAGTCCCTGAAACTGACTGCTTGGCTAATCCACTTCCCCTAATTGCCAGGCTTCATTCAATTTCAGAAGATACAAGACAAATTCTCTTATCTTTTCACAAGCCATCTACCAGGAAATTATATGGCAGTAAATGGAAAAGGTTCTCAATTTGGGCCAACACGCAGAACATTGACCCTTTCCGAGCTCCGCTATCTATTTTAGAATTCTTGACAAAGATTTTTAAGGAAGGGGCAGCAGCTGCTACAGTTAGTCCAGTTAGCTGCCATCTCAAATTTTCACCTTGGGTTTGGTGGCTCAAATGTTATGGGCCATAAATTATCTAAGACTTTTCTTAAAGGCGTTCTTCACATGAGACCTCCTATCAAAATTCCCTATTATCCTTGGAATTTAAACTTTATGCTGTCTCAAATCATTCTTCCCCCCTTTGAACCAGCATCTTCTTGTGATCTCAAATATTTATCCTGGAAAACTATTTTTCTTGTGGCCATTACTTCTGCCCACAGAGTGTCAGAACTTCAAGCATGATCTATCAGACCACCTTACATGATTTCCCATGCTGATAGAGTATCTCTCAGAACAAACCCATCATTTTTACCTAAAGTCTGCTCTGAATCAAATATCAATCAGGTTATTGAGCTGCCAGTCTTTTTTTCCCAAACACTCTAGCAAATTGGAATATATGCTACACAAGCTTGATGTACACAGACAGCTCAGATTGTATCTTGACAGAACTAAGGATATTAGAAAATCAGATAAACTTTTTGTATCCTTCTCAGAAGTCAGAAAAGGCAATCCAGTGGCTAAAACAACCTGATCTAAATTGTTATCCGATGGTATATCCTTTGTTTATGAGAATGCGAGCATGCCATTAACACACAAACCTAAGGCTCATTCTACCAGAGCCGTCTCTACGTCTTCTGCTTTTCAGGCTAAATTGCTCCTTGACAATATTTGCACTGCAGCCACTTGGTCTAAGCCTCGTACCTTTATCACGCATTACAAAGTAGATAAGGCTTCAAAGGGACACGTCTTCCTTTGGTTCCACGGTACTGAAGAACATACTTCCATGAGCCACCCAAGATTGAGGGTGCTAGGGACGCTACCCATCAGTGAGAATAAACGGCGAGATTTAACAACTTCACATAAATAAGTTATGTACTTAACATAACGTTCCATGTGAGTTTATCTCGCCTTTATTCTCACGTCCCTCCCTCCTTCCCGCTCCTGGCTGACTGTTGACTTGGAGGCTAGTACCATCTTGGTTATTCAATATTTTTTCTTTCCCTTTGGGAAGTGTTCTTGATAGTAATAAATAAAAGGGTATGTATATTTATACATACTGTTACTCGCATCAAACAAGATCTGAGGTAATTCCAGCAGTGCATTGTGGGTTAAGGGGCTTGGTCTCGAGCTACTGGCAAACCTTGAGCTTTGCTACCAGCCGTGTCGGAGCCGAGGATCGGCTCCAAACCCATCAGTGAGAATAAAGGCGAGATAAACAACTCACATGGAACGTTATGGTAAGTACATAACTTTTTGTAACTTTTCTATACATAACAAACTACTTAGGCTGTTCTTTCTTCATTTCTGTTATCTTCGGCTGTCGTTTATTTTAAGGCCTAATTTCCCATCTGAAGTAGTTAACTTCATTTTATCTGCAACCTGTGGGTATACGGATCCGTATCGGATCCGAGCCGGCAACTTTTTTCTAGCATCTGCTCCAAGCTCCTCCCCTTACCCATAATACCCTACCATCTCCTAGCTTCCCTCAGATCTCGTTTGCCGTGCCAGTAGTGTGCATTGGGGTCTCCTTTGCTCTGAGCTAAGGGATAGTAAGTAGAAACCTTTTGCTTATATCTAGGTGTGCTTGACTAGGATTCCCCTTCGCGTTTGGTCGTTGGTGTAACAAAAAAAAAAAAGTTTTTTGTATTAGAGTAGTAGTTAGGCCTGCCCTTCCCCTACCTGTGTGTGTGGTTTTTGGAAAGGTAGTGCTTATACCTTTTGAGTACAGGACTGTGGCTGACCAGCCAAAGCCTATGTTCAAAAAATGTACAGAGTGTGGCCATAAGCTTTCCCCTGCCGATGGTCACACTCTTGTGTGTGATATGCTTAGGAGTGGCACATTTATCCAGTCTGTGTGCTGTCTGTTCAGGCTTCAACTCTAGGGCCCTTAAGGATCGTAAGGCCAAGCTAGTTACCAAAGGCCCTTCTACCTGTTGCCATGCTGGAATCTGCCTCTGCCTCTGTTGCTAGTGTACCACCCCAGACAGGGACTCATCCTCCCTCTTCGTCTGGTGATGGGTCTTCGAAGGACAGATCTTCAGTCAGCAAGTCTGACAAAGATAAGGAAAAAGAAAAAAAGGAAAAGGAAAGGCGCAGAGAAGAAAGGGAGAAAAAGGAGGACAGGCATCGTAAGAGATACCCAGACAGGGATCTCTTTCTCAGCCCCCCATCTAAGACCATGAGGCCTGTTTCTCCTAGCCTCCGATCACCTCGTTTCTCACCGGAGCCATTGGAACATTCGGACCCGAGGCCCTCCACCCCTCTGCGCAGACCAGCCAGATCCGAGTCGGTGGCCTCTTCGAGGTCGACTCGGAGCCTTTCTGACATGGATATGGACAGGATGATGCTGAGATTTATTCAGAGCCAAATTCAGATGGGAATGGATTCTTCGTCTCCGACCCTTTCGGACCCGATCCGTTCCCTCGGACCTCAGGCTACCCTGTCTTCGGCTCCGGTCCCCGCTTCGGATCTGGGGAGGACTTCTCTCTCGGCCTTCGAAGTGGTGGAGAGGGTTCTCTCCCAGGGATTGAGACCCCAGCCCATCCCCTCGGATACCCCCCAGGCCCCCCTGGATTTGGCAAAGACTCCCTTCATCCTGTCTCAGGGACAGCCCATGCCAGAGGATCGCCAGGTCATTTTCCCCGAGAAAAACCCCTGTTGCCTGCGGATCCCCTTCTGAAAGTCCCACTGAAGAGGGCCACTGCAAGCGCAAGTGCAAAAGGAAGCACTTGGACGCCCCCGAGTCCCTCACCACTGACACTGACTTAGTTGAAGGAGAAGGTTCCCCCAGTTCACCTCCCGAAGACGTCTCCTTCGGAGAAATTATGGAGATCCTCCGCCAGAGGGGAGGTTGGTCAGCCCCAAAACTTTCTGGGGATGAGTCAGTGTTCCTGGAGGCATTTGGCACGGGCCCATCTACTTCCTGGGTGTTCCCACCAGCAGACCCCTTGGTGGACCTCATCACCACAAGGGCATGGAAGGAGCCTGACACCGTAGAGCCCATCCCCAAACGTCCTGACAAGGTTTTATCTCCTTCTGATAGACAACCCTGGTCGAAAGGAGCCCCAGTTGATGCTATGTTGGTCGTGGCGGCCACAAAGAAGGAACTAGCACAGGAGAGTTCCTTAGTCCACCCTCCAGACAAGGAGTCCAGGTCGGTGGATAGGTTTGGGAAGTGCGTATACTCCTCAGCGACTTTTTCTATCCATGCGCTGAATTATTTGGCACATGTGATTCAACTTCAGCGAGAGCGAGACATTGCTTCGGAATTCGCTGAGTCGCCCCCAGAATCTTTATCGCCGCAGGACAGACAGCTGTTCTCGGCAAAAACGTCTACTCTGAAGTCAGTCTCAAATACATCTATGTGGCTAGTTTTTCATGCCACGGAAGGAGCAGCTAGAGCGACTGAGACAGGCATAGCCATGAGGCGTCATGCCCGGCTCAGATTGTGTCTGTTCGAGGACCCTTTCAAGGTGTCATTTATCAACGCTCTCTACGACGATTCTTCCTTCTTTGGGAAGACAGTGCGTGATACACTCGTCCAGAGCGAAAAGGACGGGAAGACTTTGTGAGGCAGAGGGGAACAGGATCGATGCCGACTCAGAGGTAGAGGGGGTCCCAGGAATTTCGGGTGTATGGAACCCTTCTCTGATAGACGCGGCCAGCAGCCCTGAGGGGTTGCCCGACTGTCCTACTCTGGAGGCAGTCGGGGGGCGATTGTCCTTGCACCCAGCGGCATGGGAGTCCATTATGACAGATCGCTGAGTTCTTCAGATAATATCCAGAGGTTACTCTTTTTTTCCTTTTCATTGCTCCTCCAAATATTACAAAACACCTCCCGGATGTTCCACCTGCCCACAGGGAGGCCGCAGCTCTAGAGGTTTCAAAGCTGCTTCTCAAACGAGCCATCGAAAAGCCCCCCCCCCCCCGATCCATCCAGATTAGGCATCTACTCAAGGTTCTTTTTGGTGCCAAAAAAGACGGGGGGGACCTGAGGCCCATTCTAGACCTGTCGACATTAAACCTGTCGGTAGCAAAACAGAAATTCCGGATGGTCACCCTATTCTACCTTATCTCAGAGTGCGCGACTGGATGTGCTCGTTAGACCTTCAGGATGCTTACTACCACATCAAAATACACAGAAGCTCCAGGAGGTTTCTGCACTTCTGGCTGGGAGCCAGTCACTTTCAGTTCAGAGCCCTGCCCTTTGGTCTCACCACAGCCCCCAGGGTATTCACCAAGGTAGCGGCTCACCTGAGGCTTCAGGGTATTCATGTGTTTCCATTCCTGGACGACTGGCTCTTCGCTGCACACAGCAAGCATCACTTGTGTCTGGCCCGAGATTATTTCATTCGGTTAGCAAACCTACTGGGAATTAGTCAGTGTTCGCAAATCCCATTTGCAACCAGTACAAATTCTAGACTTCATTGAGGCACGGTTAAACACTTTGCAGATGAAGGTATTCCTAACTCCAGACAGGATTCTACATCTCAGGTGCCACATAGCTCAGATAGCAAACTTCAAGTCTTCAAAGGCAAGCGAGGTTCTCCGGGCTCTGGGCTCTATGGCTGCCACCATATCTATTCTCCCATATGCGTGCCTTCACGTGCGGGTTCTTCAGTGGACTCTGGCTGTTCAGTGGTCTTGGCTAGCCCTACCCATGGAATTTACGATCAAGATCAGTCACGTCTGCATGACATCTCCTCTTTGGTGGTTAACTTCACCGGAGATATCAAAAGCACGCCCATTTGCTTCTCCCCCAGTCGAAACCACAGTGACCACAGATGCCTCCCAACTCGGGTGGGGGGGGCACTGTTTGGGAAGGACAGTCCAAGGCACATGGTCACAGACAGAGACCAATTTGCACATAAATGTTCTAGAGATGAGGGCAGTGCTTTTAGCGTTGGAAGCGTTTCACACAGTCCTCCCTCTCGGATTGATTGCAATTCAGTCAGACAACATGTCGGTCGTCTGGTATATCAATAAGCAAGGGGGAAATCAGATCCTACCCTCTGTCGCAAGGCTATGAGAGTGTGGGAATGGGCGATTTCCACCGGTCGGTTTCTTATAGCAATGCACATCCCGGGGTGCTCCAACGTTTTAGCGGACAGATTGAGCCGGGCCATTCTGATGCCTAATGAGTGGTTTCTGAAACAGTCAGCGGAGGAGATTTTCCTGGCATGGGGTCAGCCTTGCTGAGATCTCTTCACATCTCCTTCCAACGTGAAGTGCAGCAAGTTCTTTGCTCTGATTCCCTCACCAGGGGAAGTCCCCTGAGACTCTCTAGTCCATGTTTGGGCAACCGGGCTTCTGTATGCTTATCCACATTTACCTCTCATTCCAAAGTTTCTTCAGAAAGCTTGCCGACTATGGTGCAAAGTGATCCTCATTGTCCCGATCTGGCCTTGTCAGGTTTGGTTCCCATTCCTTTGGTCTCATCTCTTAGCTCCCCCGTGGGTTCTGGATCCCTGCCCGGATCTAATTTCCCGTCCGTCGGGGACATGTCTACCCGATCTGGGCAGCCTCAAGCTAACAGCTTGGTTGCTCCAGTTCCGTTAATCGCCAGGACTCCTGGTCTTTCATCCCAGGTAAAATCCATTCTGGTGGCCTCTCTTAAAGACTCCACTAGGAAACTTTATTGCAGTAAATGGAAGCGCTTTTCCATTTGGGCCTCAGAGAAAGATAGATCCCTTTACAGCCCCTGTTCCAGCAGTGTTGGTCTTCCTGTCTGGTGTCTTTCAGCAAGGAGCTAGTTCCTCTACAGTGAAAGTACAATTGGCAGCCATTTCCAGTTTTCACTTCGGTGAAGACAACATGGCCTTAGCCTCCTCTAGGCTGTGTAAGGCTTTTCTTAAAGGTTCTTTTCTCTTACGGCCCCCTGTCAAGGATTCTGTACCTCCTTGGGACCTTACTTTTGTTTTACAAGCATTGTTGGCCCCTCCTTTCGAACCTGCAGCTTCGGTGGACTTTAAAATTTTTGTCCTGGAAGACAACTTTCCTAGCCGCCATCACATTGGCTAGGAGAGTTTGAGTTTCAGCTCTGTCTGCCGTGCCTCCGTATTTGGTATTCCATAAGGATAGGGTCTCCCTCCGTACTAACCCTTCCTTCTTACCTAAAGTGGCATCTGAAGCAAACATAAACCAGTCCATTAATCTGCCCGTTTTCTTTCCCAACTTCCAAAATAAAGGTAAATACAACCTCCATTTGTTAGATGTTCATAGACAACTTCGTTTTTATCTTCATAGAATGAAGTCTTTCCGCAAGACTGACCAATTGTTTGTTTCCTTTTCCAAAGCGTTTATTGGAAAAGCTGTTTCTAAACTTTCTTTAGCCAGATGGATCACTCTTTGCATTTCACATGCCTACAAAGTAAAAGGTTTATCTCCTCCTGCTATAGTTAAGGCTCACTCTACCAGGTCCTTGGCGACTTCTGCTGCTTTTTGGTCCAGGGTACCTTTGGACGATACTTGTGCAGCAGCGACGTGGGTCAGTTCTCACATACCTTCATTTACCATTACAAATTGGATCTTATTTCGAGGGGTAGAGCATCCTTTGGCTCTGCGGTGCTCAGGACTATCCTTCCATAAGGGCCTCCCAGGATCGGAGTAGCTGGGGACTCTGTCCCACAGGTTGCAGATAAAATGAAGTTGTTTACTTCAGATAAAGAAGTTATGTACTCACCATAACGTTCCATCTGAGTTGTTATACTTCATTTTTCTGCAACATTCCTTCCCTCCGTCCCCCCGGACCTTATCCTGTTTCCAAGTTGGTTATTGGGTTGAGTTTGCATATATATTGTTAGTTGCAGCAAACGAGATCTGAGGGAAGATGGGATATGGTTGGGCATTATGGGTAAGAGGAGGAGCTCAGAGCTTGGAGCAGATGCTAGAAAAAAAGTTGCCGGCTCGCATCTGATACGGATCCGTATACATCCACAGGTTGCAGAAAAATTAAGTATAACTACTCAGATGGAACGTTATGGTGCGCACATAACTTCTTTTTTTTCCTCACCTATCCTGACTTTTGTGTGCTAGCAGTATCTCTTTAACAGTTTGATACATAGTTTTAAATTAGAGTGTATTAATAGTTGAGTAGAAAGATGGATTATTTGTTTTTTCTTGCTATCCAGCAGTTGACGTTCACAAGTGTGCTGTGTTATAGATTTCCTTTGTTATCCTTAAAATAATAATATAGAAAGAGAGGATTATTTTTTTTCTAGTTTTCTGTTGGCCCATTTTAATTAGGGGCTTTTTTTCCATCATAAGTGTATTAGGTTGGTGTGCTGTGTTTACTGTGTTCTCCAAACTGCAAATAAGCTTGTTTTAGTTAGAGAGCAGTTAGAGAACAGCTTAGCCTGTTTTAGTTAGAAAGCTTTTTTTCCATTTGTTTGTTTCCCTATTTAGAGATATTTTTGGGTGTGCTGTGTTCATTATCGATAGTGTGGTGTGAATTCTACTATGTCTAAAAAGTCAAAAGATACCAAACCCTCGTGGTTTAAAAAGTGCACTAAGTGCACTCAGATGATGTTGATTGCAGATGGTCGTACAGTGTGTGTGTACTGCTTTGAAACAGTACACTTACAAGAGTCTTGCTCATTTGACATTCATTCAGTTCTAGGGCTCTTCTCGCACAAAAGAAACTGATTTTAAAAGAAATATTGAAAACTTTTTCACACGCCTTAGAAGAGGGTTAGAGCCCAAAAGAACAGACCCATTCTCAGAAATCAGACAGATCTGGCAAAAGATCCACTTAAACTTCCTCGGATCAATCAGAACCTTCAAAGAAGTTACCTGTAGTTATTGTTTTAGAACCAAAATCTGTTGGGCCCAAGAGAGATCAACGCCATTGGTACTTCAGGGTCGAAGCCGGTGCCCAGAACTGGAACCGGTTTATCCGACCCTAAGATCTCCAATCTTACAAGCTGCAAGATCCCCTTCTCCCTCCTCTCGATACTCCAGGAGCCTTTCTGATGATGATGTGAATCGTGTGGTGCAGAGACTTTTGAGGACACTGGAGCTAGCCAAACTGTATCAGAGTCGACCCATAATGTTTTGGAACGGACTCAACCTGCATTGCCACTGTCAATTCCTCCTCTGACTTGACTTGGGCTTTCAGAGCTGGATTGCATGGAACTGATATTAGTGGAACTGTCAGAACAGAGTCCTTTATCAGTATCTTTGGCCCTGACTACTGCTCTGACTTCCTTAGTGCCATCTGAGCTTGAGGAGTCCAGGAGCCATTGCTGTCCGGTCGGGTCTGGAAGGCGACAGTTGTTTCGGATATTTGTCATATCCGAACTTGCCTTGCAGTGCTTTGGCACAGGTGAGCTCTGCCTCTACATAGTATTCGGAGCCAACCCCTTTGCTGCCAGGGATGTCTTCTGGTTCTTTGGAACCAGGGAACCTCCTCGGATCATGGGCCGGGGGCCTTCGAGGCAATGGAGAGCGCTGTCCCCATGAGCACCTCCACTACCAGATCCATTCATTGCTCCCTTAAACGCACCAGTGTCCATCTTAGCACAAACGTATCCACACAGACGTGGAGAGACAAGGCCTCAGGACTCCCCATCGGGTGAGCCCCTTTCTTCTGAAACCTCTCCCAAATACCCTTCTGAACAGGTCCCTCAGAAGAGGTTTTGCAAGAGGAAGCATTTGGACTCCCCAGAGGAGTCAGTCACATCAGACACAAACCTCGATGACTCAGTAGGGTCCCCACGGTCACCCTCTGAGGATGTCTCCTTTGCAGACATCCTAGAAATACTTGGGCTTCCAGCCAGCTCTCTGCTTATCAACCCTTCTGAAGATTAATCTGTTTAGCTGAAGGTCTTTGGGTCTTGCCCTTCAGCCACTTGGGTGTCTCAGCCTTTCGACGAACTTATGGACCTAGTTTGTCGAAAGGCATGGGAGACTCCAGATTCAGTGAAGTCTGTCCCTCAGAGACCAAATAAATTTATCACATCCCCAAGGATAACACTTTTCTTAAAAAGGTGTCCCAGTAGATGATATGGTGGTGGTGGTGACCACAAAAAAGGAACTGTCAGATGTCCTCGTCTGTCCATCCTCCAAACAAAGTCTCGGATGATGGAGAGATATGAAAAGTGCCCCTTTTTTTCAGTGATCTTTACTCTCCAGTCCCTGAATTCTCACAGATTTTACTATTGTACAGAGAGATCGCCTGAAAGAACTAGGAGATTCTCTCCAAGGTTATGTAGCTGCCCTGGGTATCGGATGAGGTTACCTTTCAGCTCTCCACCTTAAATTCAGTAGTAAACTCCTCCATGAGGCTCATTTCCTATGCAGCTGATGGAGTGAGTAGGGCAGCAAGTTCAGGTCTTGCTGTAAGAAGGCATTCCTGGATGCGCTTGTGGAACTTTGCGGAGCCCTTCAAGTCCACCTTTAACGCCTCCTTCGATGGCTCAGCATTATTCAAGCCTAAAGTGAAAGACTCACTAACCAGGTGTGAGCAAGAGGGAAAGACTCTTTCTGCCGTAGGGGTCTATCTTTCCCTACCTTCAAGACCGTATCCAAAAGGTCAAAAAGGGGGACAAATGTGATTCTGGAAATCCCAGAGAGAGCTGTTGAAGATGCACGTGGTGATTCTTCCCCCAGGGACAGAGGGAAAAGTGGTAATGGAAGATGCCGGCCACATGGCAGAGGGGGTCTGCAGAACCAGGGCGACAAGGAATCCTTCCTTGGCAGGCCCTTCCATCTCTCCTGAAAGCAGACTCCCCCCTGCCAACCTCTTTAGGCAGTCGGGGGTTGCTTATCCTTTGTACCCAGAAGCCTGGCAAAGTATAACAAAAGACAAATAGGTACAAAGCATCTTATCCAGACTTTATTCCATACCATTTTCCCTTCCAGTCCCAATCATGGAAAGTATCACAGACATTCCACCTAGTCAAAGGGAACAGGCAACCATAGAAATACAAAAATTGCTACAAAAAGTCATCCAAACAGTTCCTGCAGACCAAATAGGATCTGGAACTTACTTATGGTTCTTTTTAGTTCCAAAGAAAATAAGGGACTGGAGACCCATCCTGGATCTCAGTAGAGTGGAAAAAATTGTTAAAGTCAAAGTTCCAGATGGTAACACTGAAGTCGATACTCCCCTTTCTGGGACAGTATGATTGGATGTGCTGCATAGCTCTCCAGGATGCGTACTACCACATAAAAATGGACAGGTGATCCAGGAGTCATTTGCGCTTTGGGCTGGGAGCCAGTCACTACCAGTTTTGAGCTCTGCCCTTTGGTCTCACTACATCCCCCAGAGTGTTCACCAAATGTATGGCAGTAGTCACGGCTCACTTGAAGCTCCTAGTATTCTGAGTGTTTCAGTACCTAGGCTCCTAACCGCTACCACCGAGCATCTACTTATAAGGTTGAGAGACACCATATTGAGACTGTGCTATCGTTTAGGAATCACAATAAATTGTGAAAAATCTGCCTTATTGCCATCTCAGTGTATTATAGGTTCATAGGTTCATACTAGGCTATCTGCCCTAGGGCATTTACAAGCCTAGCCAGACTGTGTTTGGCTTTTGCCACCCATTTTAAATGAATTTTGCTATGCCCTTTTTCGAGGTTAGTATACTGTGCGTCTGTCTAACAGTGACACAGAAGTGATACCCGGAGTAAATCTACGATCTCCCATCCAGTCATCAAGATTCCTCTTGAAGAGAGTCAGTGAGGGACTCTGCCTAACCTGGACTGGGATTTGGACTGGGATTTTATTCCAGAGTGAAGGGAGCCTCTGGGTTATGAATCTGTCCCTCCAGCATGTCCTATTTATTTCAGTGCTGAGGTTCAAGTCTCTCGAGCGCATAGCTTGATGATTTTCTGAGGTGCAGCATGTCCATTAATTCCGGGTTAGACATGGCTTTATACGTCAGGCACAGATTGCCTCTGAGCAGGTGGTATGCCACTGAGTAGAGCTGGAGTTTCTTTAACCGGGCAGCATATGGCATCTGTTTGAGCCCTTTGATCCTCTTGGTGAGGTACTTTTGGGGTCTTTCCAGTTGCTACAGGTGTCTGGTAAGGTACATCTCAAAAGGGGCATTGTACTCAATTATGGGCCTGATGAGGGATGAGTAAAGAGGCACGATGACCTCCCCTGATCTAGATGTGAATCCCTTCATGATTAGGTGGGCTATATAAAATGTTTTTCTAACCATTTTGGCCACGTGGTTGTCGAATGAGAGATTGCTATCAACTTGGGTCCCCAGGTCCCTAATTACTTCTTCCATACTTAATGGATTACCATCTATGTGGTAATTTGTGGGCACTTCGTTTTTGCCGAAAGGGATGACTATACACCTTTTGGCATTTAGCTTGAGGCCATGGCTCTGGCACCAGTTGTCTGTTTCTATGAGGCCCTTTTGTAGGATGCTTGTGTCAGCTGAAGAGTCGATTATGGCGCCCAGTTTGCAGTCATCTGCGAACTTGGTCAGCCACAGTCCTTCCGTGTTGGCCTGTACCTCCGAGAAATATATACCTAACAAGAGAGGTCCCAGGACTGAGCCTTGTGGGAAGCCACTTGTAACTGGTTTGGAGTCTGACATGGCTCCAGCAATTCTAACCATGTGGGTTCTGTCCTTTAACCAGGTTGCAACCCATCTAGTGACATAGGGGTTTATATTTAAGCTGGTGAGCTCATCTATAATGCCCGAGTGGGGTATTGTATCGAAGGCTTTTGCGAGGTCCGGGTAGGCTGTGTGGACCACCTTCCCCTCATCAATGGCCTTGGTGACGGTTTCAAAGAAATCAACCAGGTTTAAGAGGCAGGACCTGCCCTTAACAAAGCCGAACTGGGTAGGATCCAGTGTCTATAGGTCCCCAATATCTTTATTTATGAGGTCCATGATGATCCTTTCCATAGCTTTGCAGACCAAACTAGTCAGGCTTATGGGGCGATAGTTTCCAGGATCCATTGAGGCACCACCTTTGTGGAGAGGGACCACTGTTGCTGTACGCCACTCTTTGGGTACATATCCTGTAGTAAGGCTGAGATTGAACAGTAATTTTATGTTTGGGTTTAGTTCTTCTTGGAGTTCATGTAGGACGCAGTCCGGGACACCGTCTGGTCGGTCCCATTGATGCTGTGTTTTTTGCTTTGGAGAGGGCGGCTCTTAACTGAGCATCTGATATGTCAGGGGGGGCAGCACTCTGCGGGGATAGATATTTGCCCTTTTGGTGGGGAAGGGAGGGAGAAGTTTGTGCTGAACCTGTCAGCTAGGATGTTGGCAATGTCTGTGGGTTCGGTGTATTTTTTGTCATTTTGGACTAATTCTGAGCATATCTGGGAATTCCCACCCAGGTTCCAAACATAACTAAAGAAAGCCTTGTGATTATCCTTAGTGTCCTGTGCAATTTTTCTCTCGAAGCTGGCCTTAGACGATTTTATGAGTGCCTGTAGTTTTTTGCTAATACTGATCAGAGACGCCTTCCCTTTTTGGGATTTTGCTCTATCATGTAGTAGCTTCCTCCTTCTATTGTATAGTTTGTTTATGGCTGGGGTCCACCAGACAGGACACCTGCCTTTGGAGGATTGGGTCTTGGTTTTGTTTGGGATTGCATGATCCATGCATTCCTGAAGTTGTTCATAGACTGCGTTTATAAAGAATTCTGCGGTCTGGGCCGTATTTTCCACAGGCCCGGGGGCTTTGAAGGATTCCACCTCGGTTTTGAGGAGTGTGAAATTTGCTTTAGAGAAGTTTTTCACTGGTCTTCTGGGCAGGGGCTGGGGTCGGGATGTGAATATCTAGTGAGATTAGTTCATGGTCTGATCTTACCAGTGGAGGGATACACTTCTGGTCTGGAGCATAGAGTCCCCATGTTGGTGATCAGGTCCAGTATGTTTTCCCCTCTTGTGGGAGTGGTAACAAGTTGTTCCATAGCATTACTTTTATAGGATCAGATTTAGATACTTCAAGAATGATAGTAAAGCTTCACCTGGAAAGAGTACAAACCCTTCGGTATCTGATCATCAGTTTACTCTTCAAAAGAAAAGTCCAAGCAAGAACAGTTCTAAAAGTATTAGGGACCATGGCAGCAGCAATAAACTTGATCCCATTGGCACGGCTGCACATGAGAACTCTTCAGTGGCTGCTGTTCACTCAGTGGTTCGTGCAGGAACTACCTATGTCCCACCAGATCGTAAGAGTCTTGCAGGAAAGACTTTCATTGGTGGCTTCACTCGACTTGCATGACCCTAGGTAGACCATTTGTTCTCCCACAACCTTTAGCCACATTGACCACAGGCGCTTCCCAGATTGCGGGGGGGGGGGGGTTATCTGGGAAAGACAGTCCAGAGCACTTCAAGATCACAAGCCCCATTTGCATATCAATGTCCTAGAGATGAGAGTGGTGCAGTTAGCATTGCAAGCATTCCAGGACACACTTCCACTGGGAACTATTGTAATTCAGAAGGACAACATGTCGGTGGTATGGTACATCAACAAGCAAGGAGGAACCAGATCTTACCCCTTTGTCAAGAGGCTCTAAGAGAGTGGCTGTGGGCGATCTCCTCCCAACGTTTTCAGATGACAACGCATATCCCGGGGAAATCCAATGCGATAGCAGACAAACTCAGCAGGGCTATTCTGATGCCTCACGAGTGGTCCCTAAAGCAAGATATAGAGGAAATGATTTTTCGAAAATGGGGCCAGCTTTGCTGCGACATTTTTGCCACATCCATGAATGCCAAATGCAGCAGCTATTTTGCCCTAACCCCCCCCCCCCCTTCTGGGGAATCACCAAGGGATACACTTGTACACGATTGACCCTTGTATCTCCTCTACACCTTCCCTCCCTTCCTGTTGATACCCAAAGTTATTCAGAAGCCCAGTGTATTGGGAAGGACCTTAATACTTATCACCCCATACTGGCCTCGTCAGATCTGTGGGCTCATCTTCAGGAGGAGCCTTGGATTCTGGACCCTGTTCCTGATCTTCTGACCCATCCATCGGGACTGCTCCAGCTCTTCAAAGCCTCAAGTTGACAGCATGGCTGCTCCAATTCCAAACATAGCCAGGCTACCTGACCTTTCACCTTCAGTGCAGCATATCCTGATTTCTTCTCATAAAGCTTCTATGAGGAAATTATATGTCAACAAATGGAAATGATTTTCCTCCTGGGCCTTCGAAAATCATATTGACTCTCTTTCTGCACCTGTATCTGCTTTATTGGCATTCTTAGCAAAGATTTTTTTATGAAGGATCTGCTATAGCTACTATTCAAGTTCAGTTAGCAGCAATCTGTAATTTCCATTTAGGGGAAACTGGGCCAAATGTTATGTCCCATAGGCTTGCCAACCCATTTTTGAGGGGTATCATTCTGCTAAGGCCACCCATTAAACCACCTCTACCCCCCATGGGACCTCAGTTCTGTATTATCCCGTATGATCCTTCCACCCTTTGAACCTGCATCATCCTGTGACCTGAAGTTCTTCTCCTGGAAGACAATTTTCTTAGTAGCTGTTACTTCAGCTAGATGAGTTTCAGAGTTACAAGCACTGTCCATCAATCCCCCATATATGCTATTTCACAAGGATAGTCTCTCACTCCCTACAAACCCATCCTTTTTACCGAAGGTATGCTTGGAATCAAATTTGAACCAAGCCATAGACTTAGCAATTTTTTTCCCCCAGCTATGGCAGTAAGGCAGATTATATATTACATCAACTAAATATTCATAGGCAATTATGTTTCTGTTTACACAGAATGAAGGACTTTAGGAAGACTGACCAATTATTTGTCGTCTTCTCAGACCAGAAAAAGGGTTCCCCAGTTGCTAAGACTACTTTTTCTAGATGGTTATCAGATTGTATTACATGTACCTACAAATCCCAAAACAAATATATTACATGTACCTACAAATCCCAGAACAAACAACTTCCCGACAAAGTAAGAGGTCATTCTACCAGAGTGGTGTCTACCTCTTCTGCCTTTAGGGCTAAACTACCAATCTATACCATTTGTGCTGCAGCAACATGGGCAAGACCTCATACCTTTATCCCTCATTACAAAGTTGATTTGGTCTCCAGGGACAGGGCCTCCTTCGGATTCACTGTTTTGAAGAATATTCTCCCTTGAGCCACCCAAGAAAGATTGTGCTAGGGATGCTGTTCCAACCAGTACGGGATGAAGGCGAGATAGGACAACATCACATAACGAAGTTATGTACTCACCATAATGTTCTATGTGTGTTGTCCATGTCACCTTCATTCTTACTTCTCACATTCCTTCCCCCAGCCTTTGATTCCTGGAGGACCGAAATAATTTATTTGGTGTCTAAATTTTTCTCTGACCTTCTTCTGGGCTTGCAAATTTGTAAAAATGATATATGTATATATTAGTTTACCAGCAAATAAGATCTGGGGAATTCCCTAGTCAATGGGATAGGGTGTAAGCCACGAGCTTGAATGCATTAGATGAAGACGTCGAGCTTTTGTAAATGGCCGAGTTGGAACCAAGGATCGGTTCTGAACCCAACCAGTACAGAATGAAGGCCAGATGGACAACACACATGGAATGTTATGGTGATTACCTAACTTCTTTTTATAGAGCGTGTGGCTTAGTTTACCTAAAGGGAGAGAGTTTTAAAGACAAGTTAGAAACAAAGTGGCAAATGAAGTTATATGCCTACAAAGCCCGTGGCTTAAATGAAAATGTCAACATAAAATGTTTTTTTAAGACAAAAACGATTAAAAGTTTAGATTTTAATGATCATTTAAATGTTTTTTAAGTATGTTTTTTGTGTAAATATAATTACTAGTAATTTGTTTTAGTCAATTATATGTTAATTGCATTTTAAATTGGTGTTTAACTGATTTAATGATTTATTGTGAAGTAGATATTTAAAGGTTTTGCAGTAGTTTGTGTGGTATTCTGATGAAGTCAGTAGATGAAAGCATATTAAAAGTTTTTGACTCTATTTCTGAGTTGATTCATTGGTAGATTAGTGTTCTCCAGTGGCTGTAGTGGTTGTTTGAAATTCCATAAAGGTTTTTAACATATTGTACCTAGTACTCCCCAGCATAGGAGAGCAATGCACCCTCCCCTGTCATGATACAGTTGGACCACATAGCTCTTTCCTTTGAAATTAAAAATAAACCTAGAAAGCGTAACTAAACTCAGAGCAGGAACTATTCTAAAGCAGTCTACATACTGTTGAAATAGCTTGTCAAAATTCACTGCTTCCCCAAACCCTGAGAACACAGCTACATATACAGTATTATTCACAAACACCATGTACAAACATGTACATGACTGCTTTGAGGTTGCTGTACCCACCAGAGGTAAGCCCAAATCCAATGCCAACCCCCCCCCCCCACTGGTGGAATCCTTTCCTTTAACAGGGTAAATAACAAAAGGGAAAAGGCATGTCCAAAACAGGAGAGCGCAACTGATGCAGAGACCAGAGGTCTCTGATTCAACTAAACAAGGAACAAACAGATCTAATAAAGTCCACCAAGACCAGTTATGAGGTCAGGATAGCCTCGTAGGCTAATGACAGTCACACAGCCTTCTTCAGTCATGTCAAGAACCTTTAAAGGTAACACTTAGTGTGCAGAACTGGGCACAGCCTTCAGTGACCAGGGTGAATCTCTTGGATGAAAATGCAGCTTTAACCCCCCCCCCCCATACTATTCCCTATGAAATCCCTTCTAGCATAACACCCCCAGCTATCAATCCTGGTGGCGCTCACCAAGGCCAAAAGCATTGCTTCATTGGGCACTGATAATATCCCCAGTTGCCTCCTGAATAGCCTAAGACATGATCTAGCAGGAACACTTGAGACACACTTCAACCACAGTCTCAAAACAGGTTATGTGCCAGGTGAATGGAGATCTGCAGTGGTCACCCCTCTTCATAAGGGTGGACCATTTACTGTCCCCAGAAACTGCAGACCAATCAGTCTAGTATGTAAAGCCATGCAATGAATTATGGAAATGATCAGCAAGAACATTAACCCACAGCCACTGGACCTGTCCCAGTTTGGCTTTGTTTTATGAAGGTTTTGCCTACTCATTCTGGCAGACTTCTTTAGGATAGTCACCAAGGCTATGGATGAATGGAAAATGGTGCATACCACGTTTCTTGACCTGACCAAGATGTTTAATGCAGGACACCCACCCAGGTACTATTGACAAAGTTTCAGAACTAGGCATGAATCCCTACATAACTTGGTGGATTGCTGGTTGTCTCAATGATAGGACCCAAGAAATCAGGTTCGGTAAGACTACTTCCACACAAGTACACCAGAGCTCCCTGTTGGGATTGCTCCTGTTTGGCATCTATTTCTCAAGTCAAAGCTAATATCAAGGCCTCTGGCTCACCAAGTTTGCAGATGACGTTAAATATGACGCCATCATAGATTTCCCCCATGACATCGACATCCTACAAGAGGGACTAACACAAACAAATGACTCGTGCGTAAGGCATATATCAAAACTCAACATGAAGAAATGCATTGTACTGCCTTTTGGGAAATTGTCCACCTAAGCTAATTACTTCATTGATAAAACACGTTTGAGTTGACACTGTAGTTCGGGATCTGGGATAGTAAGAAAATCATTCTCTCTCTCTCAACTCATAAGCAAGGTTACAGCATCCAGGTACAAGGAAGTTATAGTACTACTCTGCTCAGCCTTTATCAGACCCAGGTGCAGCAGACTTACTGAGTAAAATGCCCCCTTTGGCATGTACATAACCGGGCACTTGCAACAGTTGGAAGGTTGCTTTCAAAGGTTCCTCACCAGGAGAATCTAGTGTATGAATATCGTGTCCTACATAGATAACCTTAACTCCTTATCTCTTAGTCAGAGATAGGTTACTAAGAGGTGAACTATGTCTGGCAAAAAAGGAGGTATCAGATCCAGCACTGATGGATCTCTTGCACATCTGCAAAATAAACAGCACTTGAAACACTAGATCCAGGGGCATGAACTTTTGTCTGTGACATAAATAGAACATGCTGGAGAGATCTACATGTGTCTCAAAGGATCATTGCACTATGGAATAAACTTCCCATCCACATGAAGCAGAGTTCATTCCTGATCTTATTCAAATTAAACCTTGATCATTGGATGGGAAATTGCAAATTCACACACTTTTTCTGGCCCCCATGTCTCTGATGAACAGAGGTTGACAGTAACCCCCCCCTCCACATAACACTTGGCTACCTCCTTAGTAACTTACTCACCATATTGGCATCCAAGGTACTCTGGGAGAAAAGTGGGATGGGTTGCATGGCTAGGCTTATAAAGACCCTGATGGTCATTCGGCGTAGTATAAACTTATGAACTTATGACAGTAGCAATATGTCAGGATTTTTAAAGGGAAAATGTTTTACTAATAGAACTGCTACAATATACATGTTCAGTACTGTGTAGAACAAGTATTCATGTTTACAAAAGGACAAGTATTCATGTTTACTAAACACCGTACCAGTGTTTTCTTTTGGGAAATTCCGTGAAAAGACCACTGTTCCATGTGCTTCTAATATCTACTGAATGCGCATTTTTTAAAATTCACTGCATGCCCATGGAATTTTGAAATTCACTGCATGCCCACGGAATGCAAAAAATAGCATTCAATAATTCATGTAGTCTACTTGCTGACTCAGGAAATTATCTACCTATGCGTTACTTATCTGAAAAGCATTTGGATTTTGTTGAACGTTATAACTGGAATACACACACGATATCTGAAATAAAACTGGCTGCAAAAAAGGTCATCACTGGTAATAAGTGGCAAAATATTGACTATGAATAAATACATTTTAAGTAACAAAGTGCTAATTTAGCCTACTATCAGATAAAGCATTTTCTTCATTAAACTTAGCTAGTTTTCAGATTGATTGTATAATTTTTTACATGTTAATATGACCAGTTTTATCTCTAGCTGTAGTGTTTGCATGAAATTGAAATGTTTATACTAAAATGAAATACTATCTCTATAATTAGTGGCAATGATGTTAATATTTTGTATCTTCCTGGAGTTTTTCTCCACAGCCAACACTGAAAATGGGTTTCTGACCCAGGGACTTCCCAGTCGTCAAATGTCAAAAAATAAATAAATCTGTACATTTTCACTGGATAAGGATGTGTGCAACCTTTTTTTTTTTTTCTCTCCAAGCAAATGGCTCCTATCCTGCATCCATTTGAACCCTTTTTGTTTTGGGTGAGATCCTGTGGCACATTCATTGAGTCAAGTATTAGGGGTTACAACCAACCACCTGGCGACTTCATAAGTTCTGCTACAGCTGTTTTATGAGGTATGTGTGCAACCTTCCATTCAGGAGAGAGACCACATGCAGTGCAAGTTTTACTTGGCTCTTTATGCTGAGACGGTTGCCAGTGCAGCAAACCAAACTGCCCACCCTCCCCTCCACGATGAACAAGCCAGCGCTGCCTACTCAGTCCATCTCCCTCGCAGAGGTTTTCCAACACCCTGTCCACTAGTGGAACACTTGGTTTTCCGGAGGCCAAATGGGCTTTATTCCAATGTGCCACTTGGATAGCTCATTATAAAAGCATAAATTAAAAAAAAAAATGGGGGTCTTTTTGGTCACGTCAAACCGCATCCTGCCGGTCTGTCCCCATAGTGCCCCATGTTCATGCCAGGTCTACCAACCATCCTTCTACCACCTCCCCTGACTGCTCCTGTATTGTTGGATCAGTTGTGAAGCCTAAGGGTGGCCTGAGGTTGGACTGTCTGTGCATCTGTCTAGGGGAGGTTCTTGTATGTATCCTAACCACACCCCTCCCCCACATGCTTTTTGAATTTGTGTGAGGGCAACTTCCATCTTTGTACTACACCTCCCCTTAAAGTTAGTCATTGAGCAGCTTCTCTCCCAGGATGGGCACAACTACCCCTCCTTGTTGCTTCGTCAGAATTTTGAGCTACTAATTGAACCCGGGCAGACTGGGCTGTAGTGAGGGTATCATCCTTCTATTCCACCATAGTATAAAAACTTAGTTTGACTGTTTTGCTACAGCTAAGTGAAATCCTCAAGTTCAAAAGAATGTTTTTCCACACGAGCTAGTATTACCTTATATGAAAGTGGGTTTTTTTGAAGAAGGATCATAAATGCACATTAATTTTCTTTATTGACATGATGTAGGCAAATGGAATAGCATCAGAAACTTTTGGAAAGATAGTTCAGCTGACCTATGTATGATAATAGAAAGAACTGCTTTACAAAATGCTTTGACATCGTGGAGAGATGCGAGGACAAAACAAATCCAGATGAATGCACATCTCCAGGGTCATGTGAAAGAGAGCTATGTGCAGAACTCAAGGAAAACTTTACCGATCTTTTGAGTAAAACAAGACTAAACTGAGTGATCTGATGTTCTCTTTCATTCCTCCTCATGCATGGGGTTACGGATCCGTCCTCGGATCAGACTTGGCCACATTTCTTCAAACTAGGATCTAAATCTCAAGCTCCTCCCACTACTCTCAATGCCCTCCACTCCAGCCAGCCTCTTCAGATCTCGTTTGCCACCAGCAGAATCAGATGTGGTTGCCTGAGTCTCAAACGAATCAGTGGTTTCTTTTTGGTACATTCTTTACAGATAAGTTCTTATTACCTTAATTTCTGTTCTTTAATTCCTCCCCTCTCTTTTTTATAGTGTGCATGCTGGTTCTTCTCACTTGCATCTATGGCATGTATTTAACAAAGTTTTTCCCGTGCTGTGGGTAGCCAATTTTTTGTTAGGCTTCCCTTGTAGTTCCCCTCTTTCTCTCTCATTCCTTTAAAAAAAATTGTAAACTCTTTCCTGTCATGTGAGTGTGGAAAAACACTTTTTTTGTGATGGCTGACAAATTGTCTGGGTTTAAACATTGCTTGGAATGAGGACATAAGTTCCCGCATTTGATGCATATTCTTTTTGTGTATATTGCCTGAGTGCAGAGCATCTGAGGTCAGCCTGCTCTATTTGTCAGAGTTTTAACCCAAGAGCTATAGCTAACTGCAGAAACTGATTTTGAAGGGTCTTAAACCTGCTTCCTCTCCAGGGGTTCAAACCCCCTCTAAGAGCCATTCGAGATCCTCTGTCTGCAAGAAACCCCCTCGTAAGTCTTCAGGGGTGTCTTCGAAGCTGCCTGCTAATGTTGGAAGGTCCACGGATCCGACCACTTCAGATCATAGACCTACTTCTGCTGCGGTAGATCTAAAGTTCTTCTCTGATACATCGGGGTAAGTTGTGAACACTAGCTCACTTGAAACTGCTGCCCCCTCCTCCTCAGATCCTAAGTCTATGGATGTGGCAGTGAGGGGCCCTACACTGGTGCTGGAGTTGAAGTCAGCTCCTCTCCCTGGTCTGCAGCAGACTCCTTCCAGGCACTCCAGACCCCCCTTCCTTAGCTTCTTCTGGGTCTTCCAGAAGTCCTTTGGAGGCCAAAGTGGACAGGATGATCAGGAATATCTTCAAGACTAAGATCCAGCTGGGGGTTTTCTCAGCTCTGTCCCCTATGAGTTCTTTGAGTCTCTTCCTCCAAGTCCAGTCTCCTCCTCCAATCTGTCCTTCAACTTTGGAGTCGCAGGGTCATAGCCAACTGAAGGATCCAGAGTTGAGTGTATGGAGCCTGCCTTCCTCCACTCTGACCTTTGCTGTGACCACCTCAGTTTTACTGTCTTCGGATCATAGTGGGTCTTGGATCCTGGATGTCCCCATTAGATCTGAGTGGAGGGTTTCGGCTCCTACATTTTCAGATCCATCTCTTCTCTGTGCTTTGGCATTGAACAGTTCAGGTCTGATTCTGCCATGGACCCAGAGCTCGGGGATTCTGTCCCCTCTCTTTCTGTAGCCTGTGCGGTGGAGTCGGGGAGGGATTTTCTGGGTCCTAGGGCATTGCTAGTTGTAGAAAGGGCTTTCTCAACCCATAGGTATCTGGTACCTTTGAGCTATGTTCCTTCCTGCCAACTTCCCTTGGATCAGAGACTTGAGCCGGTCATTCCTGTCACAAGCTAGCCCATCCAGACTGGTCTCCAAACACTTTACCCAGGGGGACCCCCTTTCTCTTCTGAGACCTCCCCTGAGCATCCCACAGAGGAGATTCTTTGTAAGAGGATGTACAAAAGGAGGCACATTGACTCCCCTTCATAGTCGGTCACTGAGGATACGGACTTAGATGAAGGGGAGGGATCCCCCAGATCACCACTGGAGGATGTCCCTGTCGGAGATATTTGAGATTCTGTGTCAGGTGGTTGCGCAGCCCAACCTCCCTCCTCTGAGGAGTCTGTATTTTTGGAGGCCTTCAGGATAGGCCAGTCTACATCCTGGCTGGATCCGCTGGCAGACAAGTTAGTAGATTGTGTCCAGCCAGGCCTGGAAGGAGTTGGACTCTGAAGAGATCCCCAAGCACCCTGACAAATTTTTGCCCCCCCCCCCCCAAAGATGGACCTTATTGGAGTAAAAGTATTCCTGTGGCAGCAGTTATGAAAAAGGAGCTAGCAGAACAGAGCTCCACTGTCTGTCTGCTGAATAAGGGAGTCTAGAGAGATTAATAGGTTTGGTAAGTACGTTTACGCCTCTGCCACTTACTTGCCGAGGGAGTTGAACTACCTGGCACACTTTACTCGCTAGCAGACTCTCTGGCACATACCATGTTGCTGGAGGACTTCAAGAAAGTCTTCTCCCTGCTGGCTACTCTCTTATCCTTGTCCAACTCCTCCATGAGGCTGATTTCCCATTCCATGGAAAGTGCCTCTCAGGCAGCTGGCTCAGGCATTGCTATTCGGAGACATGCCTGGATAAGGCTTTGTGATTTTATGGAGCCTTTTGAGGCATTCTTTAACACCCCCTTCGATGGATCTTCACTCTTACGTCCATCGGTCAGAGAGACCCTAACCCGCAGTGAACAAGAAGGGAAAACCTTGTCTGCTATCTGGGCCAAGTTCTTCACTCCACAGGGCACCTTTTTTAGAAATCCCCACAGTGGAAGGAAAACCTGGTTCCATAAATCCCAGGGGTCTAACCAAGATCAAAGTGGGGATTCTTATTGTAGGGGCAGAGGAGGAAGTTTCAATGGGAGACACCTCCCCAGAGGCAGAGGGGGGGTCGCAGAATCAGGCCTTCAGGGAACCCTTCTCTGATGGGCCCTTAAATGGCTCTTGAAGCACTGCCTGACTGCTCATCTCTTGAGGCATTTGGGGGTTGGTTCTCTATGCCCAGTACTGCCTGGACTGATACAACTTAAAACAAGTGGGTACTAAAGATTATATCCAGATACTACACTATCTCCTTTCTCCACCAGAGAGGCAAAGAGGCTCCCCAACATTCCACCCAGTCAGAGGGAGTTCGCAGTAGCAGAGATTCTACATCTACTGTAAAAGTCATCCAAGAGCTCTCAACCGCACAAAGAGGATTCGGAACTTACTCTCAATTCTTTTTGGTGCCAAAGAAAACAAGGGACCCACGATCCCTTCTGGATCTAAGCAAGTTAAACTTGCTCGTAAAGAAAACAAAGTTCCAAATGTTGACTGTTCAGTCCATTCTGCTGCTGCGGAAGGACGATTGTATGTGCTGTGTGGACCTAAAGGATAAATGCTATCACATCAAAATAGACAGATGCCCCAGGAGTCATATTTGCTTTTGGCTGGGAGCCAGACACTTTAAATTCAGGGTTTTGCCCTTTATACTCACCACAGCCCCTAGGGTGTTTACCAGATGCATGGTAGTAGTCTCAGCTCACCTCAGACTGCAGGGATTCTGGTAGTTTGAATGACTTTGTTTACTGCCTCAACCAGGTATCAGCTACTACAGGCTAGGGAATTCTTCAATCTTGCCAATCATTTGGTGATTACTGTAACCTGACAAAGTCATGTCTTTCTCCTGTGCAGACTTTAGAGGTTATTGGAGCTACCTTGGATAAAGTCAGATTGCCACTCTTCCTCCTCATTGCATTCTAACATTGAGATCATTTCCACTCAGTGTTGAATCTGGCTTCTCTCCACCAGCAAGGCTAATTCTTCATAGGTTCATAGGTGTGTACTAGGCTAATGGCCCTGGAGCCTTTACAAGCCTAGTCCAAAATAGGAAAATTACC